>NC_056687.1:13857500-14087500 GCF_018350215.1 Panthera leo
GCAAATAAAACAGTAAATAAAGCATAGTTTGAAGACCTGTATTTTGAGTGGCACTGCTTTGGGGAAGAGAAAGCAGATATGGTGTGACTTCTGCTCCTGGGGACTTACATTCCGGGTGAAGAGATATAATACGATATTTTTATTTTATTTTATTTTATTTTATTTTATTTTATTTTATTTTATTTTATTTATTTATTTGAATTCAATATAATTCATTTTTGTTTTTATTTTTTATAGTAAAGATAATCTATTGTCAAATTGGTTTCCATACAACACCCAGTGCTCATCCCAACAGATGCCCTCCTCAATGCCCATCACCCACTTTCCCCCCTCCCCCACCTCCCATTCACCCTCAGTTTGTTCTCAGTATTTAAGAGTCTCTTATGGTTTGCCTCCCTCCCTCTCTGTAACTTTGTTTTCCCCTCTTCCTCCCCCATGGTCTTCTGTTAAGTTTCTCAAGATCCACAATGAGTGAAAACATATGGTGTCTGTCTTTCTCTGTGTGGCTTATTTCACTTAACAATACCCTCCAGTTCCATCCACGTTGTTGCAAATGGCCAGATTTCATTCTTTCTCATTACCAAGTAGTATTCCATTGTATATATAAACCATGTCTTCTTTAGCCATTCGTCAGTTGATGGACATTTAGGCTCTTTCCCTAATGTGGCTATTGTTGAAAGTGCTGCTATCAACATTGGGGTACGAGTGCCCCTAGGCATCAGCACTCCCATATCCCTTGGGTAAATTCCTAGCAGTGCTATTGCTGGGTCATAGGCTAGGTCTACTTTTAATTTTTTGAGGAGCCTCCACACTGTCTTCCAGAGCAACTGTACCAGCTTAGAATATGATATTTTAAAACAAGAGCAGCAACAGCTAGATCACAAGATGATAAGCTTGCAGGTCAGTAAAAAGAATAAAGGAATCAAAGGGACCCCAAACTTTTGGTCCAACTCTCTGATGATGGCAGATCAAGAAACAAAGTCTCCAACAGGCAAGTTTTAATAATGCAAAAATGCTTCCATGGAAACAAAAAATTAGAAACACAATTCAAAATACGACCACATGTTAACTGTGATATGAACATTCATAACTGTTAAGAGGTGAGGTACGTACCACATGAAACACTTTCTGATCTTTATCTGTGGATATAATAAAATCTAAATGTTTGCATGATGAAATATGAGAATTAGGATATAAATGATTTAAAAATGTATTTTTGCAATCTACCTTTGCTCTACTTAAAAATTCTACATTTATCTTGTTAAAAAAATTGTAAATACTTAAGAAAGCCCTTTCTGAGTGGCTATTTTTATTTTGAAGGGCTTTTAAATGTAGATGGTACGCAGGAAGGCTTTCAAATATTTGTTTGTTGGTTACAAATACAATTTTAAGTAGTCTGACAATTATTTTTTGGGGGAAATATTATCAACAAGGATACACTTGCTGAATGAGACATTATGCCAAAAGTAGAACTGATTACAAATATTGGGTTGAATGTGCCAGATTTCTTGAACAGTCACTTCCTAGAGACGTGTGTTAAATCAGCAGATTGCTACAGAAATGGCAAAAGAAATGAACACATCTTTAGGAACAAAATATGTAATCTGACAGTAGAAATTTATGCTGTTGCAGGTAAAGGAGGAAGAAAAATCTCTCCTCCAAGACAAAGTCGGTAAATAATTCATGTGCTTTCTGGCGAAATATTTGGTGGTTCACGTGGTTTCTGGCGAAATATTTGATCTGCCTGGGCACACGCGAGATGGCACACAGCTGGCAGGAGGTAGGGACAGATTCTAGCACAAATAGTCCAGCACACTCTGACAAAGCGGTGATTAAAAACATCTGATTTACATTTTCTATTAGTTCCATCCTTGTCACTGAACTAAGGGAACACACACGGGGAATTTTTCATCAAGATGAAATACCAAAGAAACCTAAGCAAAATGTAAACAGAAAACAAAACAAAACCAAACCCTGAAGAAGTCCAAGGTCACAGTGAGGAATTGTTAGGTAATTTTGCTCAAAAGCTATTTAAAGATACATACAGCACATGAAGAAGTTGGAAAATCAAGATGGAGAGACTTTCAAGCTTGGCCATTAAATGATCTTCATTGATTAGGGGTGAACGGTGGATAATTGAGCCCTGGGTGTAAGGGACATTTTTGTTTGGCACTTTTTGGTAACTTCCAAGATGAGAGAGAATCCAAAGGCTCTTTTCTTTAGACTATTACAAGGCTAAGGTAGAGAAGGAGTGCAGAACCTTGTATGAGCTTTGCTCTTTGTTATGGACTGAACTGTGTCCCAAATTTATATATTGAAATCCTAACCCCCAAAGTAACTGCGTTTGGAAACAGGGTCTTTAAGGAGGTAATTAAAGTTAAACAGGGTCACCTCAAGGAGGTAAATAAAGTTAAATGGGTCACCAAAACAATAGGACTGGTGTCCTTATAAGAAGAGAGAGAGAAGGGTTCCTGTTGGCTTAGTTGATTAAGCGTCCGACTTCGGCTCAGGTCATGATCTCGCTGTTCGTGGGCTCGAGCCCCGCATCGGGCTCTGTGCTGACAGCTCAGAGCCTGGAGCCTGCTTTGGACTCTGTGTCTCCCTCTCTCTCTGCCCCTCCCCTGCTCACATGTGCGCGCATGCTCTCTTTCTCTCCTCTCTCCCTCAAAAATTAGAAACATTAGAAAAAATTAAGGAGAGACAGAGAGACATCAGGGACGTAAGGACACAGCAAGAGAGCAGCCGTCTGCAAGTGAAGCAGAGAGGCCGCAGGAGAAACCAAACTTGCTCATGCCTTGATCTTGGACTTCTAGCCTCCAGAATCAGGAGAAAACAAATTTCTGTCGTTTAAGCCACTCTGTCTGTGGCACTTTACGTAGGAATCCTAGCAGACTAAGACATTCCAGAGGTGTTCTAGGCAAAGTGTGTCCTTCCTGCAGACCAGAGCCAGTCGATGAAGTGTTTGTTAGCAGACCATGGTGGGTTAAATACTGAAACTGAGAGTCAGATTTAAGAAACTTAAAAAACAAAGCAAAAACAAAAGAGGGCATCTGGGTGGCTCAGTCAGTTCAGTGTCTGACTCCTGATTTCCGCTCAGGTTATGATCCCAGGATTGTGGGATCGAGCCCCACATTGGGCTCAGCGTGGAGCCTGTTTAAGATTCTCTCTTTTTCTCCCTCTTCTCCTCTCCCCTGCTCACGTGCTCTCTCTCTCTCCAAAAGAAAAAATAAGGGGTGCCTGGATGGCTCAGTCAGTTAAGCCCTGGAGGTGGGCTTTGCACTCCCGGTGCAAAGCCTGCTTGGGATTTTCTCTCTCCCTCTCTCTGTCTCTCTCTCTGCCTCTCTCTCTGTCTCTCTCTGTCTCTGTCTCCACCCCACCCCCTCTCTCAAAATGAAGAAATAAAACTTAAAAAAAATAAAGCAAACATAACAAATAAAATAGTAAAATAAAGAATAAAATAGGGGTGGCTGGGTGGCTCAGTCGGTTGAGCGACCGACTTCAGCTCAGGTCATGATCTCACGGTCCATGAGTTCAAGCCCCGAGTCTGGCTCTGTGCTGTCAGTTCAGAGCCTGGAGCCTGCTTCGGATTCTGTGTCTCCTCCTCTCTCTGCCCCTCCCCCAATCACGCTCTGTCTCTCTCTATCAAAAAATGAATACACATTAAAAAAATTTAAAAAAAAAGAATAAAATAAAATAAAAAATCAGTTTGATGTACTTTATGTCTCTTGAATCAAATAATACAATATTAAGACTAGCAATACATTTTCTTTTGAAAATTTCACTCCCCTAATAATTTGTTTCTGCTGTATTTGACAGAAGTATCATTTTGTGATGGATTAGAAAAATAATCTGGTCCTTCAGCACAGGGTCAAGACTTACAAGGAAATTAGTTCCCTCATTTCCCACCCATGTTTTGAACCAGAGACAGATGATTCAATTCGGTGATCTCTGAAGTGATATAGGTCCCAGGATTCAAAGAGAGATTGACTTGCATCTTCCTCCACTCAGATTTTCATAAATGGCCTGGATTTGTTTGTTTGTTTTGTTTTGTTTTGGAGTGAGGACAATGTAAACTGAAATTTCCTCTTAGGTCAGATGCTCTGAGGCTTCCCTTAACCTCAAAGTAGCAAAAGCTAAACCCAACAGAAGAAGGGTAAGGGCCCAAAGAACATGGTTTTTACTGTCAGAACTTACCAGAAGCTCCACATTGCTTCTTCAGATAGTTTAAGAATACAGGAATCGCCACATGGGCCCCAAACGTGATCCACCCAGCCTAGAAGTTGCTTTATCATGGGAATTCTGGAGATGGATTATGGGAGGGCATGTTGCCCCCAAATCCTCCAACCCCAAATGTTCTCAGTGTCCAGGATAGGTATCTCTAAGAGCAAAGTCTCCATAATTCAGAAGAGCCCTCCTGTGGTATGGCCTAGGAGTAGGAAAGGAAGTGGGAAAGAAAACCAGTGTTTGTTGAAAATCCATTTTCTAACGAGGTGATGGGTGCTCTTACACTGAGCACTTCTAAAACAAATTTTCTTTTAATGTTTACTTATTTTTGAGAGAGAGGGAGACAGAGTGTGAGTGGGGGAGGGGCAGAGAAAGAGGGAGACACAGAATCCAAAGCAAGGCTCAAACCCACGAACTGTGAGATCGTGACCTGAGCCAGAGTTGGATGCTCAACTGACTGAGCCACTCAGGTGCCCCAACACTGAGCACTTTTTTTAAGTTTATTTTTTTTTTGAGAGAGAGAGAATGCGCGCACGTGTGTGTGTGTGTGTGTGTGTGTGTGTGTGTGTATGTGTGTGTGTGCATGTGCATGTGCATGCCAGCCAGGGAGGGGCAGAGAGAGAGGGGGAGAGAGAATCTCAAGCAGTCTCTGCACTGTTAGTGCAGAGCCTGACATGGGGCTTGAACCTACAAACAGTGAGATCATGACCTGAGCTGAAATTAACAGTTGGATGCCTAACCAACTGAGACACCCAGGCGCCCCACGTTGAGCACACTTAAGGCTCTCAACAACCTTATGAATTTCTAATGAGGACTTGAGAATTAGGAAGGTTAGCAAGTGTGCCTAAGGTCACATCACTAATAAAGGGTGGTATGGAGTTTCTCTCTGTCTTCAGTTGCATTCAACTAATAGCTAAATCTCATTAGTCCTTCCTCTTAAAGGAGTTTCAAATCCATCTTGTATTGGCCAGTCTTATTGCTATGAATTTACTTCAGTCTGGACCACTGCAGTGACCCCTTAACTGGTCTCCCTGCTTGTCTTTTAATACCCCTCTATTGGGGTAGTTCCATTTGTGTCTCTTTTTTCTTAATATAGTTAAGGTTCCTGATGAAACCTGCCATCTATGTTTGTTACCCTATCAGTCACATTTGTTTTAAAGACATCACAAGCTGTGGGTATGTTTCTATTATTCAGGTTCTCTTCCTTTTTTTTTTTTTTTTTTTTTTTACAATCACTTGGTCCTGTTTCTTGGCATGCCTGGAATTTTTTGACTAAATGTCAGATATTATATATAAAAAATTATAGAGGATTTGGATGATGTTTTCTTTCTCCAGAGAGCATTTACTTTACTTCTAGTAGGCAGGTGCAGTGACAATAAGCCATCTTTGCTCCAGTCAGTCTTTGAAAGGTCTGGTCTCATTCTGGCCATCTTTTTTTTTTTTTTTTTTAATTTTTTAAAAATGTTTTTATTTATTTTTGAAGGAGAGAGAGAGAGCATGAGCAGGGGAGGAGCAGAGAGAGAGGGGGACACAGAATCTGAAACAGGCTCCAGGCTCTGAGCTGTCAGTACAGAGCCTGATGTGGGGCTTAAACCCACAAACTGTGAGATCATGACCTGAGCCAAAGCCGGATGCTCAACCAACTCAGCCACCCAGGTGCCCCTCATTCTGGCCATCTTTAGCCCTGGGTGTGGCCTGTTAGGGTCTTGCAGACTTCAACTCCAACTTTGGCTTTCATGCCCTTCAAGTCTGACAAAGCCCTTTTTAGCTTTTCGAACCCTGAGCTTCCAGTTTATCCTTGCTTGTTAGCCTTTTCCTTGCAACTGAAAAATAGATAAATACCTGGAGGAGCGTGTGGCAGAGAATAATAAGATCACACCCGTGTAGTTCCTTTCTCTCTGGATCTTGGCCCATTAAGTCTTGGCTGCTTTCTTGATCTCTCTCGGTTTCAAACAGCTAATTTGTTTTTTGCTTTTTTAATATTCTTTATAATTTATTGTCAAATTGGTTTCCATACAACACCCAGTGCTCATCCCAACAGGTGCTCTCCTCAATGCCCATCCCCCACTTTCCCCTCCCCCCACCCCCCATCAACCCTCTGTTCTCAGTATTTAAGTGTCTCTTATGGTTTGCTTCTTTCCCTCTCTGTAACTTTTTTTCCCCCTTTTCCCCTCCCCCATTGTCTTCTGTTGAGTTTCTCAGGATCCACATATGAGTGAAAACATATGGTATCTGTCTTTCTCTGACTTATTTCACTTAGCATGATACCCTCCAGTTCCGTCTACCTTGCTGCAAATGGCCATATTTCATTCTTTCTCATTGCCAAGTAGTATTCCATTGTATATATAAACCACATCTTCTTTATCCATTTGTCAGTTGGTGGACATTTAGGCTCAACAAAATTTCACCTGTGTAGTTTATCCGGGGGGAAGTTGGTTTGAAATAAGCTATGGAATCGTAGCCAGAAGGTGAAGTTTCACAATTTCGTTTAGCTTTGTCTGAGGGAAGAGTCCTCCGCATCAGAAAACACACCCTTTAAAGCACCCTGAGAGTACAAAGAAGCCCTCTCACCAGGCTTGAGATAGGGAAGGTAAAACCCCAATCCTCTCCCCGTGTGGGGGGCACTCCACTAAACCATGGCAGCAGCTCTTGGCAAAGAAATCTTCCTGCTAAATTGCCCCTTCCCTACACTTTTCTATTCCTGAAGCTGGCAAGGAGAGTCAGGAGTCTTGGAACAGGTTTTCAACTCTCATTGGAAGTTTTCTCTGCGGGGGTCTCTGTGTCACAGTTACACCAGTACTGTTCCATGGTGCCCATGACAACACCATGGTGGGAAAGGCATATCCTAACACCCTGTTGCACTGTAATATAAACAACACTCACAGGGTGCCTGGGTAGCTCAGTCAGTTGACTCTCTAACTCTTGCTTTCAGCTCAGGTCATGATCCCAGGGTCCTGGGATGGAGCCCCGTGTCAGGCTCTGTGCTGAGCGGGGAGCCTGCTTAAGATTCTTTCTTTCCCTCTGCTCCTCTCCCCAGCTTGCACTCTCTCTCTAACATAAAATAATAAAATAAAATAAAATAACCAAAAAAACAAAAAACAAAAAAACCAAAACCCACTCACTTCTGACTGGCACTAAAATAAAAATGAGAAGTAAAAACATTTTTAAAATCTGTTTTCCCTTTTGAAGTACATGAACCCTTGTTCCCAGGACCTCAAACTCAGCTTTCTCTTTTGAGAACAGCAGTTCAGTGACATTAAGGATTAAATAGTTTTGTTTGTTCGTTTGTTTAGAGCTGCCTAGGAGCCTGACTTCCATTCATAGTGTTATTACTATGGGAAAAGGCTGCACGAAGTAGCCAATTATAAACAGTGCAGAACACAGTCCATGTGGAAGGTGGGGCTCGCCTTTGTTAAACCTATTAATTCAGAAAGTTAAAGACTTAGAGAAGGGAAATGGGCCCCTTTGGAGAAGACTGTGCATTTTCTGGAGCCATTTTCTTCATACCACTTAAATAAGGCATTTGAGAGCATGGTGCCTTCCTTTAGCTGCAGCAGGATAGGTGATATAAAAGGAAAAGTACATCTTTTCAACTTGTTTCATACAAACTTCTGGAGCTCACCCAGAGACACAGAAACTATGTGGTGGAGTGTGATGGCAAATTGGGTGTGCCACCTTGACTGGAAACAGGGGGTACAGACTAAACGTGATCTCTGGGTGTGTGTGGGAGGCGTTTCCAGATGAGATGGGCATTGGAATCAGTGGGAGCAGGAAAGCAGAGGGCTCTCCCCAGTGTGGTGGGCATCATCCAATCCGCCGAGGGCCTGCATAGAGCAAAAGGTGGAGGAAGGAGGAATTCATTCCTTTCCTCCTGCTTCCCTGTTTGAGTTGGGACATTTCATCTCCTCTTCTCCTGCCCCAGACAGGTTCCTTTGGTTTTCAGGGCTTTGGACTTGGACTGAATTACACCCGAGGCTTTCCTGGGTCTCCACTGGCAGAGGGAAGATTGTGGGACTTCTCATCCTCTGTAATTGCATGAGCAAGTTTGTCGCAGTAAATCTCTATCTATCTTTATACAGATAAAGTTCTCTGTAGAAATGGATATATATAAAATGGATATCTACGTTTATAAATATATAGATAAATGTAAAGGTGATTTTATTTTATTTTATTTTTTTTTAAATTTTTTTTTTTTTTCAACGTTTTTTATTTATTTTTTGGGACAGAGAGAGACAGAGCATGAACGGGGGAGGGGCAGAGAGAGAAGGAGACACAGAATCGGAAACAGGCTCCAGGCTCCGAGCCATCAGCCCAGAGCCTGACGCGGGGCTCGAACTCACGGACCGCGAGATCGTGACCCGGCTGAAGTCGGCCGCTCAACCGACTGCGCCACCCAGGCGCCCCAAGGTGATTTTATATATGTACACACACACATATATATAACACAGAGGTATACCTATAATAGATAGGTATTATAGATATATCCCCCCTATTGGTTCTGTTTCTCTGGAGAACCCTGATGAATACACAGAGTAGCAAAGGAAAACCAGTTTCAGAGCTATGAGGGCCAATGGTTTTGAGCTTAGCTACATAAATAATCTTGGCTGAAACTTTCAAACTTCAAACCAGGAAATCTCCAGAGTTCCTAAGGCTTTGGGGTTCTGATGTGACTGTGTAGATGAGTGAGTATTGGAACTGTATGCTTTTTTAAAAATTTATTTTGAAAGAGAGAGAGAGAGAGCACACACATGCACGTGGGAGAGGGGCAGAAAGAGAGGGGGAGCGAGAATCCCAAACAGGCTCTGCGCTGTCAGCACAGAGCCTGACTTGGGGCTCGATCTCATGAACCATGAGATCATGACATGAGCCAAAATCAAGAGTAGGACGCTCAACTGACTGAACCACCCAGGCACCCCTATACTCACCTTTTAAAGATAATTTACTCTGATGCTGTTTGCTTGAGCCTAGCGGGAGCTTTTACTGTAGCCATATCAGTCTGATAGAAGATCTTCTTCCCACATGTCCTGGATAAGGCAGGACTGGGGTGAATTAGAACAGAGGTATGTATAGGTTTCTTTAATTCATTTGCCAGGGCTGTTGTAACAGAGTCCCATAGAAATTTATTGCCTTACAGTTGTGGAGGCAAGAAGTTCAAGATCTAGAAGTTGGCAAAGTTTCTTCTTTTGAGGGTTGTGGGGAAAGATCCGTTCTGTGCCTTTCTTTTAGCGCCTGGTGGTTTGTTGGCCATTGTTGGTGTTCCTTGTCTTGTAGACACATCACTCCAGTCTCTGCCTTTGTCTTCATATGGTGTTCTCCCTGAGTGCATATTTGTGTCCAAATTTCCTGTTTTTATAAGGATACAAGTCATGTTGGGTGAGGAGCCTCGCTACTCCCCTATGACCTCATCTTAATTATATATGCAAAGACTCTACTCCCACACCATGTCACTTTTTGAGGTACTGGGGTCTAGGACTTCAAGATAAGAATTTTAGGGGACACAATTCAAGCTGTGACACTTCTGTGTTGACTTGAGATTCCCAGACACTCTGCTCCTAGCCTCCAAACATCTCGCCACTGAGGGTTAAGAATCTGTGATACAGAACTTCACTTAATTAGCTATTATGATTCAGTCAGGGGGGAGGCATTAGTTACCAGTCTTTTCTGGCAGTATGAGGGTTAATCTATTATGCAGTGAAATTGTCCTAAAGGCCACAGTTTACTGGAATCAGGAACCTGACGCTGGAAACTTTTATCAGGTGTGCACAATTGTGTTGATTGATCTCCTGTTTTTAGAAACCAGCATTTTACAGTCATTCATTTTCAATCTGGTAATCAGGCTGATTAAACTTTGACAAGCATAAAGGAAAAAAAACAAAAAAGGAAATAATAACTCTTCTGCTAAATTTTAACCAGAGAAGAAAGCTGACAGCCCTGGGAGGGAGAAATGATGGGTATTTAAAAAATAAAATTTGAAAAAACAGTCAGCATCTGGAGGGTCCTTGTTAAACTCCTTGTTAAAATAATTAGTGATATAAAACTTTGAATCTTAAATCACCTCCAAAATTTTTTTTAGCTTGATTAACATGAGCAAAATCTCTGAAAGTGATACATGAGGTATTGTTTTTTATTTCCTCTTTTTCTTTTTCTTTTCCTTTTTCTTTTGTTGTTGTTGTTTGTTGTTTTCTTGTTTTGCTCTCTTACCATCAGCTCTTCACCTGTGAGCCTGGTTGACTTTCTAATCACTTCATCCTTCTCCAGTGGTTCCAAGTGGGGGCAGTTTTGCCCCCCAGGGGATATTTGACAATATCCGGAGATAGTTTTTGTTGTTACAACTTGGGCTAGGACTGCTACAGGCATCCCGTGGATGGCGGCTGGGACTGCCCCCTCCAGGATGCTCGGACGGCACCCTTTGCCCCCAACTAGGAATTATCCAGCTCCAACATTAGTAAGGCTGAGAAAGCATTCCTTTTCCCTATGGTTCTGTGTTGGGAAGTCCTCATTCTGGTAGCTCACTGTTCTAAATGTAACCCGGATGTCACCAGAGGTTCACTCTGGTCTTGGAGCGTTAGGGAACATTATACAGGAGGGAAGCTGACACTCTGAGGGCGGTCCGATGTCCTCCTCAAGAATTTTGAAGATGTTTGGGAGCTCATGTTCTCAAGATCTCTCATCCTTGGCCTTGTGCTTCTTGTAAACACATAGATTTTAATTCTATCTTTTCATCTACTGTTCTTTTAAAATTTTTATTTATTTTTTATTTTAGTTTATTTTTTAGTTTTTTTTAATGTTTATTTTTGAAGAAGAGAGAGTGTGAGTGGGGGAGGGGCAGAGAGAGAGAGGGAGACATAGAATCTGAGACAGGCTCCAGGCTCTGAGCCATCAGCACAGAGCCCCATGTGGGACTCAAACCCACAAACTGTGAGATCATGACCTGAGCTGAAGTCGGACGCTCAACCAACTGAGCCACCCAGGTGTCCCCCCCTTTTTGAAATTAAGTAAACTCTACACCCAACGTGGGGTTCAAACTCACAACCCTCACAACCCAGTGATCAAGGGTCACATGCTCTGCCAACTGAGCCAACCAGGTGCCCCTTCCCTCCTACTGTTGTTCTCTTTGCTCCCCTCCAAACCAGATTGGAAGTTGACCTCCCTGCATCTTTATATTCATAAAAACCTTAGAGAAATTTTTTAACGTTTGTTTATTTTTGAGAGAGAGACAGAGAGACAGAGACAGACAGCAAGCAGGGGAGGGGCAGAGAGAGGGAGACAGAATCTGAAGCATCTTCCAGGTTCCAGACTGTCAACACAGAGCCTGACATGGGGCTTGAACTCATGAACCGTGAGATCATGACCTGAGCTGAAGTCGGATGCTTAGCCGACCAAGCCACCCAGGTGCCCCAAAGTCTTCTTTTTTTCTTTTTTTTAATATTTATTTTGAGAGGTAAGGATGAAGGGGCAGAGAGAGAGAGGAAGAGAGAGAATCCTAAGCAGGCTCCTCGCTCAGCAAAGAGCCAGATGCGGGGCTTGTGAGATCATGACCTGAGCCAAAACCAGGAGTTGGACACTTAACCAGTTGAGCCACCTAGGCGCTCCTTCATAAAAACCTTATGGAAGGTTTTAGTGTAACAGACTTTGCTGACTTTTTGTTTTGTTTTGTTTTTGGTGCATATGTAGGGTAATATCCTGGAGGAGGGAATTTACTTTTTGTAGTCACAAAAGAACAGACAGTAGTCTATTAAAATTTCTTTAGTCATCCCTATGTGTTGCTTGGCCATCTTCCTCCTTTTCCACAATCCTCTTCTGTAGAGGACCCTACAGACCCTAAACCTGCAGGTTTCCTGGTGAAATCCGATTCCCCAGTCCTGGACTGAGCATAGTAATTTAGTATTCTCTGTCTGGTTTGGCTCCGAACCTCCCTGTGCATAATTTGGGACTCATTGTGGAGTGTTACTCTGCAGGGGCCATCCCCTCTAGGTCCTGCTTTACCTTACAAAGAGATCAGATGAAGGTTTTGACCTTCTGACTTCTTCCTTTCTCAGTGTCTGACCAATTTCTAAAAGAGACAGAAGAAATATGGAGAATTGTGTGGGTAAGGGATGGTGTGCCTCATTCTTCCTGACTCCTCTTAGAGGTCAGACTGGACTTTCCAGCTCCTTCCCCCTTTTCCCCTTTGTTTGCAGAACTATTTGCCCCTGGAAGACTCACACAACGTCGAGTCACAGAAACCACAGCGTAAAGAAACCTGAGGACACATCTAGTTTAAGCTTTTCAGTTTAGAAGTAAGGGGATTGTTTAGGATTAACCCAAGGCTCATTAGGTATTCAGTGTTTGAATCCAGGCACCTGTTTCCTGATACTTTCTCATCATGATCACTGGGAGGAAAAGACCCAAATCCCAGTTCTCAAGGAAATCTCTACAGCATCCTGAGCCTCAGTGTCCTTGCTAAAAAAAAACAGTAAGAAGTGGGATTAGAGGATCTCTAAGGTCCTTTTAAATACAAGCAATCAAATAATTATTAAATGTTGCTTGCAGATTCTCTGAACATCCTCCAAGTTAGCAAATCACACAAATATATTTTTCCAACCACATTAAAAAGTTTTACGTTTCACCTATGTGACATTTTATTTATTTATTTAATTAATTAAAAAAAGTTTTATTTATTGTTTTTGAGAGAGAGAGAGAGAGAGAGAGAGCACAAGCAGGGGAGGGGCAGAGAGAGAGGGAGACACAGAATCCGAAGCAGGCTCCAGGCTCTGAGCTGTCAGCACAGAGCCGGACGCAGGGCTCAAACTCACAATCTGTGAGATCACAAGCTGAGCTGAAGTCAGACACTTAACCAACTGAGCCACCCAGGAGCTCCAACCTATGTGACATTTTAAAAGAGACTTAATAGGAGCACCTGGGTGGCTCAGTTGGATAAACATCCGACTTCGGCTCAGGTTGTGATCTCACAGCTTGTGAGTTTGAACCCTGCGTCCGGCTCTGTGCTGACAGCTCACAGCCTGGAGCCTGCTTCGGATTCTGTGTCTCCCTCTCTCTCTGCCCCTCCCCTGCTTGCACTCTGTCTCTCTCTCCCTCAAAATGAATAAACATTAAAAAAAATTAAAAGAAAAAAAAGAGATGTAACAGTCTAATGGATAAGAGCACAGATACTAAACCTAAAATACTTTGGTGGGAATCCAGGCTCAGCGTCTTACTAGACAAGCTGTGTGATCTTGGGCAAGCCACTTAACCTCTCTGTGCCCTTAGGGGAATGATAATCATAATGCCTATCCAAAGATAGCTCCGTGGATTGATGAGTTTATGAAAGCACTTAAAACAGCAGCCAGCACACTGTATGTACCGTGTAAGTGCTTACTCTCATTATTTCAGGCACCTGCATTTGGTAGGCTACAGATCAGGAGATAAAATAATTAGGTTAGAATAGGAAGATTACAGGGATACACTCTTTGCTTTGGATATACTTCTTTTCTTGCATTTTAAGAACCAAAGAGCAATGTGTCAGTTTATAAGAGGCTCTCCCAGTATTATTTTTAGACTCTTAAGAGGAGAAACTTTTAATCATACTTGCACTTGAGATGACAAATTATTTGTGTCCTGACAACGTATCAGTTATTGAGGGTGGGCTGAAAACATCAAGATTGTGCTATGTAAGCACTTTGGCTTGTGCTGTTGAGCGAGGCTCTTTGGAATGTGTTACAGACAATTTATAGTTCCTGCAAGAATCCAGAGGAAAGCCAAATGCATGCCAACTGGGGCTTGATAGCATTGGTTTTTGAATGCAATTTTTCTAATCCTTGCAGTCAGAAGAGACGTGTTTGCCTTGGGAACCCCACCTGTATTTAAGTTAAATTATTTTTAATTAGTTTCAAATTATTTTCCTGGGAGGTCTTAGACCTGAAAATTCCTGCTCCCCCTCTCTTTCTTTCTCTCTCTCAATGATCTCATTCAGAAGCCTCCAGTCAGACTTATCTGGCCCAACCTTGGGCAAGAGTTTATCCCAAAGTCATTTGGGTCTTAGAATATTTGCCAGTTGAAATCCAAAGGTGAGAACAGCTTGGGGATGGTTCTGGAACAGAAGTCCCCCAGCGAGGGCCCTGCCTGATCCAACACCTGGTGACTGCTTCCGTCAGATGTGATGATGGAGGTGCCCGTCTCTTCCCTTCCTCCCCCTGCATTTTGGAGATGAGACTGGAATGCTGCAGAGGTGGGTGAGGTCAGCAGCCTCAGCCTCTGCCAGCAAGTCGAGGGGTGAGCGAGCAGGCTCTGTGAGTCACAGGTGCGGAGTCACCAGGCAGGCAAGAAAGGAATGTTTCAGGTCTTAACTTGGGTCCTCTGTTGACAATGAAGGACAGCCAAGTCACAGGGTGTCACCTGTTATGCTGAGACAATTTATACATAAATCAGGCCCCATTCGGGGTGAGTATCAGTTGGAAAGTGTGCCAGGCCGCTGAGTCTGCTCATTGCTGGGCCAGGGATGAATCTGTGGTTTAAAAAGAAAAATCCAAGCAGGCAGAGAAATGTCAAAGCAAGAACAAGGTGGCTCAGAGGGAGGGCAGGGCTTCCTAAATCTTCTGAAGCCTCTTCAAATGTTCTTTTTGGCGTGTTAACTTCTAGAATTCCTGTCCTTCTTTCATGGGTCAATGGCTTCATCTACTCAGTACGTCCAGATGTTTGTTCTCTTCCGTGGTGATTTAGTGGTGTGTACATCCAGGCCCCTTTGCTCATAATGTTCACATTCTTTCTACACTGGACCTCGATTTTGATCCTAGACTGTCTTCTGCAGTGGCATTAGAAGGCCACTGCAGCTCTATAGAAATGTCACCAAGTCCCAAAAGACCAGTGGGTCCAGCATGACTCTCTGAGAACCTTTTCAGAAAGAAACTGCTTTCCTAAACTTAGATTCCATGAGGGTTTCCAAGGCTTCTCTGGGAAGAGCCATCAGGAATCCGATCTCAAAATAAAGGCGAGCCATGGAACACAATGGAAAGCACAGGGGCTGCAGGAAACGGAATCCTGAGTCAGAAGAAAAGGAAGACGAGCAGGGCGGGAAGTTGATTTGAAGCCTTCTGGAGATCCCTGGATGAACAAACTTGAAGGGGGTCAGGTGTTTCTGGACCTTTGATTCTCCAGCAGATTATATCATTTAATCTTGAATTTAATATACGGGAATTATTTGCACCATTTTATAAATCAAAGAGAAATCAAGAGTAGAAGTGATACACTCAAGGGTGTTGTACTCCCTGGGTCCCTTGGCTGGTGAGCATGACCGTAACAGCTTCCCTCCTTTCTGAAGAACATCACATCCAACTCTCATGGACTCCACCTCTGCCTCACTGACACCTTGATATGTTCCAGTCCCTCCTCTCTGCAGAGCTCTGCTGGTCGGCAGAGAGCACCGGCCATGCTCAGCCGCCCCTTGTCCTGTGCATGTGCCTTTCTGAGAGCTACCAGGCTTTGCTCTGCTCCTATGTCTACCATTAGGCAGTAAATCCCTCACCAACTAGAACCATAGTCTTCTATGGTTCTTGCCATAGTCTTCTCTATGTTTATTTTTTAGTAAAAAAAATTTTTTAAATGTTTATTTAGTTTTGAGAGAAAGAGAAACAGAGTGAGTCGGGGAGTGGCAGAAAGAGAGAGAAAATTCCACGCAGGCTCTGCGCTGGCAGTACAGAGCCCAATGCAGGGTTCGAACCCATGAAGCTGTGAGATCATGACCTGAGCTAAAACTGAGAGTGGGACGCTTAACCAACTGAGCCACCCAGGCACCCCAAGGCAATTCACTTTAAAGTTAGTATTTACTTTGTTTTCTAAAAAAAATTTTTAATGTTTATTTTTGAGAGAGAGAGAGAGAGAGACAGAGTGTGAGAAGGGGGAGGGGCAGAGAGAGAGAGACGGAGACACAGAATCTGAAGCAGGCTCCAGGCTCCAAGCTGTCAGCACAGAGCCCCCTGTGTGGGGCTTGGGGCTTGAACACAGCAGCTGTGAGATCATGACCTGAGCTGAAGTTGGACGCTCAATAGACTGAGCGACCCAGACGCCCCAACATTTACTTTGAAACTATAATTTTTTTAAGGGCTGAGGGAGGATAGAATAGATGAAAAATGTGCTGAATGACTGATACTGGGTAAAGTGCTTTATAGACAAGATCTTATTTAATCCTGAATTTCGTATGTGGGATTTATTTGCACCTTTGTATAACTCAAGAAACAGAAACTCAATAGCAGAAGTGGCACACTCAAGTAAGTTATGGAGTTAGTTTCTGAGCTAGTTCCTGCTGACTCCAAAGACTGAGCTTCTCTGTTACCCCATACGTACAGTGAAGATTTTTCAGTGTATGATTTAGTAAATCCTGAATCAGACTTTTCTTTCTAACTGGGCAGGCCCTAATTTCTAATTCTTGTGAGAGCTGGTTTTAAGCATAAGAAACTCAGTATGTGTGCACAATATATTTAAAAAGATAAATGTGTCGACAGAAATTCATGCTTAAAATGCACAAAGCTAGGGCATTTCCTAAATGAAATTCTTTTTTCCCCTCTATTAAAAAAAAAAGACAAACCAACAAACTTTTCTATTTTCTCTAAGTCAAGTTAAAAGCAGAGTAAAAGGGAGGATCTTAGTAGTAGACCATTCCATTGAGAAGTGATTTGTCTTCATTAATTTTCTACTTTTTAGTATGCAAATTGTATGCACTCTTTCCTTCTGTTATTTATACCTGTGGCAAATTGTAATTCACTCCCATGAAGGAATGCCACTAAAAATGAAAAGAACCTAATCTTTAAAATTAGCCAGACTTTCTCCAATTTGGGTGGAGGTGCAGGAGCCTGCCTGAATGAATGGGGTCAGTTAAAGGACTTTTCGAAGATTTTTTCCTAGTCTAAGAGCCATTTAATTATTCTGCTTTCCTGAATTATTTCCTGCCTCACATTTTAATATATATCAAATCAGGAGGCATCTTCTTATTGATGTAGGCATTTAAAGTGTTTATATTTCTTTATTTCCCTCCCCCCGCCCCCCACCTCACCATTTCTTTGGTTGTGTCTCACAATTGATGGCATCTTAGAATTGAGTGAATCTAGGAATCTGTATGGGTATGTTCAGGAGCTGTTCCGATTCTCTGTAAGCTTCTCTCCCTCCTATTCTGATAATATTTCTGTCCAACTTTTCTCCTGGCTGGGTAATGTCACAACCTCTATCATCCATTAGTTACTTACCTATTGAATAATATATTATGATATGGGCGCCTGGCTGGCTCAGTCAGTTAAGCATCCAACTCTGATCTCAGTTCAGGTCTTGATCTCAGGGTTATGAGTTCAAGCCCTGTGTCAGGCTCTGTCCTGGGCATGAAACCTACTTTGAAATCTATCTCTCTAGGAACACCTGGGTGGCTCAGTTGGTTAAGCATCTGCCTTCTGCTCAGATCATGACCTCATGGTTCATGAGTTCGAGCTCCCTGTTGGGCTCTGTGCTGACAGCTCAGAGCCTGAAGCCTATTCCAGATTCTGTGTCTCTCTCTCTGCCACTCCCCCACTTTGCTCTGTCTCTCTCTCTCCTTCTCAAAAATAAATAATAAACATTAAAATTAAAAAAATTTTTTTTTAAGTTTATTTTTGAGAGACAGCGTGAGCAGGGGAGGGGCAGTGAGAGAGGGAGACACAGAATCTGAAGCAGGCTCCAGGTTCTGAGCTGTTAGCACAGTGGGGCTTGAACCCACGAACTGCAAGATCATGACCTGAACCGAAGTCGTACGCTTAACCAACTGAGCTACCCAGGCGACCCCCAAATTTTTTTAAATCAATCTATCTATCTATCTATCTATCTATCTATCTATCTATCATGATAACCTGCTGTCCCTTATGTTTGGAATACCCTTCCTTTGTTGAATATGTAATATCTGTCATTTGGAATCTCTTCTGATCTGTTGATGCTGAGAGTGAAGAATCCAATGCCAAGACATACAGGTGAGCAACACAAGATCCCTAGGGCTCTCGAGAAGAAGATAGACCCTAAGCACACACTTCTCCAAATTCAGACCAGCCTGACTCCTCCTGGTTGTCATGGTAGTGGGAGGGTGCTAATTCAGGAGAGAGTTTGGGAATGGGTGGACACCACATGGCCTCACTTAGGGTCCAGGCTTGCTCTGTGAAATCTGCTTGAGATTGAAGTTTGCCTTAGGTGAGTCAGGTCTGCTGGAATCATTTCAGAAGATGGTTCATTTTACTACTGAAACTGACCAAAAAGCTCTGTTCTTTGTCTGAGGCACCGTCAAGAAGTGGTAACAGACCTTGGGCAAGGCATGTTGAAAGTAAGTGACTGGAGAAAAATAAAGCCTGTTCCCAATGGGATCTCATCAAGGTTCAATACACTGGTTACTCAGCTTAGGTCACAGATGCAGAAGTTAGGGACAAGCTCTCAACACACTCTGCATTGCTTTCCTGAGCTGCACCCACTGTGAAGGATTGAGGGTCTGTGTTGTAACTCAGAGGCTCCTCACGTTCGCCTGTAGGACATCATTAATCTTTCTTGGAGTGAGAAATAGGATTATAAAATAATTATGAGAAATCATGATAATATAAAATAAAAACAATACATTGTAACAATTACTAATACTTGACAGTTTCAGGAGACATGTTTGGTTGTCCACAGTGGGTTGGAGGGGAGGTTGGATTCTATTGGCTCTGGTATATGGAAGCCAGGGATGCTGTTCCCCATCCTACAAATCACAGGACAATGCTCTCAACAAAATGTCAATAGTGCTGAGACCGGGGAGCCCTGTATTGGGCCCTCACCCCTCTATCACAGGAACATAGCAATATATATGTTTTAAAATAACCTCTTAATTTTAGAATAGTTTTAGATTAACAGAAAAGTTGCAGATTCAGTGCAGGGAGTTCCCTTGTACTCTACATCCAGTGTCCATATTTTATATTAGGATGATGCATTGGTCACAACTAATGAACTGATACATTATTATTATTATTAACTAGTGTCCATACTTCATATTGCCTTTGTTTTTACTAATGTCCCTTTTCTGTTCCAGGATCTCATGTTACTCTTAGATGTCATGTCTCCTTAGGCCTTTATTTATTTATTATTTTTTAAAATGTAATTTCTTGTCAAGTTAACTAACATACAGTGTATACCATGCACCCTTGGCTTCAGGAGCAGATTCCCATGATTCATCGCTTACATATAACACCCAGTGCTCGTCCCAACAAGTGCCCTCCTCAGTGCCCATCACCCATTTCCCCCTCTCCCCCGCCCCCTACTTCAACCCTCAGAGAACACTTTGTTCTCTGTATTTAAGAGTCTCTTGTGGTTTGTCTTCCTCTCTGTTTGAAACTATTTTTCCCCTTCCCTTCCCCCATGGTCTTCTGTTAAGTTTCTCAAATTCTACACATGAGTGAAAACATATAGTATCTGTCTTTCTCTGACTGACTTATTTCACTTAGCATAATACCGTCCAGTTCCATCCATGTTGTTGTAAATCTTAGGTCTTTTATTTAGATTGTGACAGTTTTCTAGGCTTTTTTAAAAAAATGCTTATTTATTTTTTAGAAGGGGGAGGGGTAGAAAGGGGGGAGAGAGGATCTGAAGCAGGCTCTGTGCCAACAGTAGAGAACCCCATGTGAGGCTCAAACTCATGACCTGTGAGATCATGACCTGAGCCGAAGTCGGAAGCTTAACTGACTGAGCCACCCAGGTGCCCCTAGGCTTTCCTTGGTTTTGATAACAGTGACAACTTTGAGGAGTACCGGTTAAGTATATTGTAGAATGTCTTTAGGTTTGTCTGATGCTTTTCTCATGGCTAGAATGGGGTTACAGCCTTTTCTTTCTTTCTTTTTTTGAAGTTTATTTATTTATTTTGAGAGAGAGAGAGAGAGAGGAACAAGCATGAGCAGGGGAGGAGCAGAGAGAGAGAGAATCCCAAGCAGTCTCCACATTGTCAGCACAGAGCCTGATGCAGGGCTCAAAACCATGAGATCATGATTTGAGCCCCAGAGATCAAGAGTGGGACAGACGCTCAACCAACTGAGCCACCCAGGCACTCTTGGGGTTACAGGCTTTTTGAAGGAAGACCACAGAGTTAACTATCATTCTCATCACATCATGTCAGGGGTACCTGCTATTCATGCAAGTAACTGGCTGCTGTTGACCTTGATCACCTGGCTGAGATTGGGTTTGCCAAGTTTTTCTGTGGCAGTTAGTCTCCCCCTGCCCCTCTCCAAGCTGTATTCTTTGGAAGGAATATAGTATGTGCAACCCACACTAAAGAGAGAGAGTTATGCACCACATCTTTGCAGAGGGAGTATCTATGTGTATCTATATCTGTATCTATCTATCTATCTATCTATCTATCTATATCTTATTTGAAACTTTCCGCACTAAAGATTTGCCTACCCACCCCTTATTTACCTATATATTCAATCACTTATTTATCAGTGCAGTGAGTTGAATGGTGGCCCCTAAAAGGATATGTCCATGTCTTAACCCCTGCAACCCAAGGGTGATCTTATTTGGGAAAAGTTCTTTGTGAATGTAATTAAATAAGAATCTTAGATGAGATCATCCTGGATTATTTGGGTGGGCCTTAAATCCAATGACAAGTATTCTCTAGCGGACATACAGTTTTATATTAGTTTCAGGTGTGCAGTGTAATGATTTGACATTTATATACACTGTGAAATGAACGCCTCAATAAAGGACAAGTATTTTCATAAGAGCAAGAAGACACAGACACAGAGGAGAAGGCCATGTGAAGACGAAGCAGAGGTTGGAGGGAAACAACCACAAGCCCAAGACTATCTGGAGCCACCAGAAACTGAAAGCGGCAAAGAATAGATTCTCCCAAAGATCCCCACATGGATCATGGCCCTGTTGACATCTGGATTTCAGACTTCTGGCCTTTAGAACTGCGAGAAATGAGGGGCGCCTGGTTGGCTCTGTGGGTTAAGTGTCCAACTCGTGATTTCGGCTCCGGGCATGAGCTCGAGTTTGAGAGTTTGAGCCCCATGCTGGACTCTGTGCTGATGGCATGGAGCCTACTTCAGATTTCCTCTCTGTCTCTCAAAATAAATAAATAAACTTAAAGAAAAAAAAAAAACTGTGAGAGAAGAAATTCCAACTGTTTTCAGCCGCCCAGTTTGTGGTCACTTGTTATGGAAGCCACATTTTATTGCTAGATCGTTCCAGCTTCGGCCACTGGGAGCCCTTTCACTTGGCAGCAGAAGCCTCTCCCTGGCATCCCTGCCTCCTGTCCTGGTGTGTGCTGCCCGTCCCCTGAGTGCCACCTTGGGAGTGCAGGGCTTGACCCTGCTTGGCAGAGCCCCTCAGTTAGTTCTGCCTGGAACCTGGCCATCTCCAAATCCTAACCAGCAAGTGACCTTAATGCTTTATTACTCCTTAATCATTCTGCCACCTATCAGCTCACCCAGGAGTTTAAGTGCCACTTTCCAGAAGGTTTGCCACAGGAGGAAAGAAATCATCAAGAATGTTGGCACTGTGCAGGCTTTTCTGTGCCCTAAAATTTTTTACGTATCTTCGTGTTCTACTCGCAGAGCATTAATGAGAGGAGGCAGAAGCAGACATGTGCTTTCAGACTGCTTTGAAGTTGGCTTCTCTAACGGATATGTTTTCATGGGAAGGCCGAGGGAAGGAAAAGTTTCCTGATAGCACATTTAAAATTTTAGGTACTTTAGGTCAGGTGCACATACGAGTTAGCTGAGGTGTCCTTTGCCACCCTAAATGAAAGCCAGCATCCCAGTTTCCCTGAGGAATTTCCCGGGAGGTTTTGAGGGTTACAATTGAAGTCGCTCTCAATGTAATATGAAGAAACAAAACCCTTTTTGTCATTTTAGACTTCCTCTCTTTGTAAGGCAGAGGGGTTCAGTGTCCAGTGGCTACACATCTTGTAGAATTATCACATATGTCTCCTTCATAGAGGACAGGCTTGTTCTGAGAACTGAAAGCAATAACAAGAGTGGAGATGGTGGGACTCATGGGTGGCTCGGTCGGTTCAGTGTCTGGCTCTTGATATTGAATCAGGTCATGATTTCGTGGTTTGTGAGCTCGAGCTCTGTGTTGGGCTCTGCGCTATGCTTGGAATTCTCTCTCTCCCTCTCTCTGCCCCTCCCCTGCTCTCTCTCTCTCTCAAAACAAACAAACAAACAAACAAACAAACGTGAAAAAAAAAGTGGTGATGATGCTGAGAGGGAACAGAAAGACCCAATCTCTGTTCCCCCAGACCTGCACCCCTCAGACTTTCCCATGTTCCAAAATGCTCCTAGTTTATGAGCCTTGAACCTGGGCTGTCACCTTTGGCCACTTCCTTCCCCTGCTCCTCCTTTGTTCTCCCGCTGCACCATCCACACACCAAGTACACGCCATTTATCCTTTTTAAATTCTCCTCTACCTATTTGGTAATTTTAGTTGTCAGAGCCAGCACCCTAATCCCGACCCTTATCACTTTATTTCTGGAATATTGACAGACTTTTAATTTAATTACTTACCTTTACACTCTCCAGTATGTTTCCCTATGTGCACTAATGCATAATCACATTTCCTAAACACAATCCTATGGTCTTGTTATGCCTCAGCTCATTATCCTTCGATGCTTCCCCAATGCCTGAGCAAGAGGGTACATACTCTTTACGGTTACTTTGAAGTTGTCCCAGATCCACAGCTTAGCACGCCTGTCCAACTGTAATTCTTGTAACTCAAAAATGGCATGAAAGCTTAGAGCTCACTGACCTGATTATTAACCCTGGGAAGATGCCTATTCCTATTACAATTTCCTCTCATTCTTACCTCCTGTCTTGAATGCCTTTCTTCTTTCCACTATGTGACCCATAATTTAAATGCCCTGCCCCAAACACGTGCTCCTCTCTTAGGGGTCCGCAAGTTGTCCGAGCTTCAGGCGATGGCTTTCTTCTTTCAATTCTTGTGTTCTCACTGGCCATTCCAATATTTTCCAAACTGAGCTCGGCAGGAGCATGCTATAGCAGTGGTTCTCAAACTTTGGCATGCATGAGAAATCACCTGGATGGATTTTCTTTTGGTTTGTTTATTTATTTTGACAGAGCACGTGCATGCAAGAGGGAGCAAGGCAGGGGCAGAGAGAGGGAGAGACAGAATCCCAAGCACGCTCCACACTGCCAGCACAGAGCCTAACGCAGGGCGGACTTGAGAACTGTGAGATCATGACCCGAGCTGAAACCAAGAGTCAGACGATTAATCGACTGAGCCACCCAGTTGGCCCCTGGGTGGCTTCTTAAACAGAGATTTCTGAGTCTCTGCCAGCATTTCTGATTCAGTAGGTCTGTGGTGGGTCAGAAAATAGGATTCTATACTGGGACCCAGACGTTTTGGATGCTGCCAGTCTGGGGACCACACTGAGAGAGCTGCTGTCCTATGGTTTTAAAATTTTCAGGGCGCCTTGGTGGCTCAGTCAGTTAGGTGTCCGACTTCAGGTCAGGTCATGATCTCGTGTTTTGTGGGTTTGAGCCCCACTTTGGGGGGGTGCTGGCAACTCAGAGCCTGGAGCCTGCTTCGGATTCTGTGTCTCCCTCTCTCTCTCTGCCCCTCCCCCCCTTTTTTTCTCTCTCTCAAAAACAAATAAACATTAAAAAAAAATAAAAAATAATTTAAAATTTTCGTGCCCATCAGCATCCCCGGGGGTGCTGGTAAAAAAGATCGATTCCAGGGAACTCGCCTTATGGTCTGATGAGGTAGGTCTGGGCTAGGTAAGATCTTTTCTAAAATCAGGCTCAGGATAATTCTGACTCAGGTGGTCCTCATGTCTGCCTGAGAAATCTTGTTCTGGAAAATGCGGGGGTTCTCATTTCTGAGACTAGTAGCAATCTTGTTTGGCTTTGACTGCTTAGTATCTGTGTGTTTGGTCTATTGTCAATTAGAGCTGGTGTCTTGGGAAGGTTATTCCCATGGGATAGATACTCAGGACAAGTATTTTGGATTTCACTCAGAAAGAATAGTTTTTGTGCATTATTAATTCCTGTTAATTCTTTTGATGAGCGTAAGAAAGAAATTGCTAGGGAGGTGGGTAGGAGAGCTGGGGCTGGGCTCTGTGCAAAGGACTCAGGTCATTTTGAATTCCCAGGATGTGCCTCCACTCTCCCTGACGTGGGCACGTGAAGGTCACCTCTCATATTTCTCTTATCCCTTGAGGTGAGAATTGAATCACCATATCCCTGTGTTCAGGACGCACTCTGATTTCGAGGTTAAAACAAAGCCATTTTGTCCTTTGCTTTCAGGTAGTTTCTTATGAATGCTAAACTTTAAAAAGTGAATCTAAATGCCACTTTCCTTTCAGCTTGAAGAGTAAGAAAGATTGAAGGCACAGGAGAACGAAGATGAAGTTTTACTTCTACCTTGCATCATGGCTTAATGTTTGATCAAGAGTGATGTGCATGGGATCAGGGGAGGCATGGAGAGGGAGGGACAGGAAAGCTGGCGATTCAGTCTGTATTTGCCCCATGATGCTGTGTGCATGGTACAGAAGGCTTGTAGCTTGAGGTTCTCTCTTTAATGCACTGACCAGATGGCATATGTCTTTCCATTGCTTAGCGGAGAAGCTAGGGGAAGAGATTAGAAAGCGATCATTCATGAAGATGTCAGAATTTTTAAAAGTTTATATTTAGTATTAAACAGAATTTCCTAGACTTACTTTGATCATTATTAGCATTTCCCTGGACAGTGTTCCCCAGAACACCCTGTAAAAAAATGTTTGCGTAAATGTACATATCGACAACTGAACTTCTGTGTTTTAGTAATGGAAGTGCTGGCCCTTCTAAGCCCTTATCTGAATTATTTTAAAGGAGTTCTAGAAGTGTGGATATTCCCTGTTACAAAGAATGGCTTTAGAACATCCTGATGGTCCTCAGGAATAGCACAATGCCTTAAAGTTCCAATCCAAGGTAGTTTTAAGAAGCTCAATTAAATAAATATTGATTCATTTGACCCAGAAAATAGTGGTTTTTGTTTTTGTTTTTGTTTTTGTTTTTTAAAGAGCTGCATTTCATTTTAGGCCAAGTCCTAATTTTAGAGTTGGAAAGAAGCTTCCAGTTGCAAACTGAGGTCTGGACAAGTGAGGTGACCTGAGTGGAAAAAGCTTGAATGACCAACAGAAGGAAAAGCTGGGGGTAAAAGGAAATTGTGCACCTATGCAAGGGAATCTAACACAAGTATTAGATTCACAAGAAGAGGAATGACTGACAGGGTGACCTGGAAGAATGCCCCTCAGACATTGTTGAGTAAAAATGAAGCAAATTGCAAAGAAATATGTATAGGATGATCTCAACTTCGCAAAATAAAACAAGGCAAGGCAATACCTAAACCCCAAAACAAAACAAAAAGCAAACCCATATGTAAAGAAACATGTTTCGATACGTTCGAGCATGAGAAAAAGCATGAAAGAATACTTCAAAATGTTGGCACTGGTTATCTAGGAAGGGGCAAGAAGGAGTTTTCAGTTTTTCCTTTCAGTGGTTCTGTGTCGTTTGCTTAGGGGCACTGACTCTATGCTTTGGTAGATGAATGGAAAATTCAATAAGATATTTCTTTTTTTTTTTTTTTTACTGTTTTTTATTTATTTTTGAGAGAGAGACAGAGCACAAGCAGGGGAGGGGTAGAGAGAGAGGAGACACACAATCTGAAGCAGCTCCAGGCTCTGAGCTGTCAGCATAGAGCCCTATGCAGGGCTCAAACTCAAAAGCTGTGAGATCATGACCTGAGCCGAAGTTGAAGGCTTAACCGACTGAGCCACCCAGGTGCCCCAATAAGATATTTCTTTGAAAAAGCATTCAAAAGAGGAAGGCCTCAAAGTATTCCAAAATATTTTGTTAGAAACACAACCATTGTTTTCCCTCCCCTTTAAGGGAGCTGTGACGAGCCATCAGCTGTGTAGCAAACAAGAACTCAGGAAGTTCTTGGGCACACTTGGTTTGTCCTCAGGTACAGAATGCTCTTTCCCTGCGATGTCGTTAAAATGGTTAACCTGCGTTTTGAACTGGAGACTTTCAAGCAAGGGTGAAAACCGACTGGGTGGCTCGGTCAGTTAAGCGTCTGACTTCAGCTCAGGTCATGATCTCACGGTGCGTGAGCTGGAGCCCCACATCAGGCTCTCTCCTGGCAGCATAGAGCCTGCTTCCGATCCTCTGTCCCCGCTCTCTCTGCCCCTCCCCCACTCATTCTCTCTCTCTCTCTCTCTCTCATTCAAAAATAAACACACACAAAAAAAGGTATTTAAAAAAAGGTGAAATTCACTTAAAGGCTGCCTAAATTACTGAAAAAATTGCTTGAAGTGTTCTGAATATTGAGGTTGGAAATGTCCAGCTAGAAGATCCCATATTAGAGCAATTTCATAGCACAATGAATCTACTAATGAGGATTACTGTGTTAGGCCCAGAGGGAACCCGAAGCAGTGCCCCCAAACACTGTCCTTGGTCTCCAGGGAGTTTATCGTGAAGATGAAGAGAAAAGACTAAATACACATAAAAATTAGAGAATGTAATGAGACAAAATATAATTGATCTGTGCAGTGCTTACTTTCAGTGCTGTAGACATTCAAAAAAATGGACAGATGAGTGGGGGCTGCTGGATTTGCATCCACAACGACAGTGCAGATTTGGCATAACTAGAAATAAAATAAAATAAAATAAAATAAAATAAAATAAAATAAAATAAAATAAAATAAAATAAAATAAAATAAATAAAAAAATAAGAATCCTTGAAATTCAAGGAAAACAATTTATTCAAAAAACCAGAATATAAAGGAACTGGAATTCTCTTCAAAACTGTGCTAGTGAGGGTGTCTGGGTGGGTCAGTTGGTTGAGTGTTGACTTTTGATATTGACTCAGGTCATGATGCCAGGTCGTGGGATTGAGCACCACATCAGACTCTGTGCTGAACATGGAGCCTGCTTAGGATTCTCTCTCTCTCTCTCTCTCTCTCTCTCTCTCTCTCTCTCTCCCTCTCTCCCCTCCCTCCCTCCCTCCCTCCCTCCCTCTCTCTCTCTCTCTCTCTCTCCCTCTCCCTCCCTCCCTCCCTCTCTCTCTCTCCCTCTCCCTCCCTCCCTCCCTCCCTCTCTCTCTCTTTCTCTCTCTACCCCACCACCCTCCTCCCCTTCTCACACACTCTTTTTCTCTAAAATAAATTAAAAAAAATAAAATACAATTGTGCTAGTGGACAGCATCTACCGTTTGACTTTTCTTCATGTTCATGGTGATTCTGAAGGTGGCTAGCCAAGGTGGCTGAGCCTTTGGTATCATTTAAATAATTTCTCAGTTCCTCCTTCTTCTAGGGGCTCTGAAGGGAACCACTTGTATAAATCTACACATGGGACAGCTGCTGCAAATATTTGTTAAGGAAGCACAATGATTTCCCTGGCAATGTTTGTGTCTTCTGTGGAACTCCCCGAAATCATCTCCGGAGCTTTGTAGGCTTGCCCCCTATTCTGGGCAGCCATCCTGCCAGGGCAGGGATTTGAAACATTTAGTGCTTAGCTCTTTGGACGCTAGTGTTTTCCCTGCCAAAGCTGTGTAAACTCCTTCCTGGATGTTGTGATTACCTACAGCACCATTAGTAACGATAGGCACTCGTATAGTCTTCTCCATTTGCAAAGTGCTTTACCCTGGCACTCACCTCTTATTTATTAGATGTTAATGCTTAATCACAGTATGTCTTTGCCAAGCCTTAGCCAATGCTTGGCTTCTGGGATGGGGTGCCCGGCCCCTTTCCCCCTCCTGCACTGGATGAATGTGGGCTTATCCCGTGTAACTCCATCAGCACAGCCTACCACTAGCTCCTCGTGTGTCTGTGCCCTGATGACAGGAGACTGGAGAGCGAAGCAGGTAGAACCTGACCTGATCCTGGGCTGTGTTCAGCCCTTTGGTACCAGGTTACCAACTTCTGCTATGAAGATTGTGTACTTATTGCTTTTCTCAGCAGCAAGGACCACCTCCTTCCTTGGATCCAGCAAATACTTATGGTTGTAGTCACTAGGAAATCTCCCTTCAAAGACATTGGATAGTTTGAAGAGTATTTTTTGATAACATAGTGGAGGTACTTACCACACGGCAATGTACATTGTGTTGATGTTTTCTAAAAGGGGGCCATTTTTACCCCAAATAAACAAAAGCCACCCTTTTTGTCTTGTTATCTATCAGTATTAGCTGTCAGGACTTTATAGCCCAGTTGAGCAAGTGCATAAACAAAACATTTCTTGTCCAAGGAAGTTTAGAAATGCAGTCTGAGTTTCTTTTCAATTGTGAAACAGAAGAAATTAAGAACCTCTCTCAATTTTGATAAACACTGGGATTGTGAGGGTCCTTTACATGTGTGGGTTGAGTGAGTCTGGGATATTGTAGCCCAAGGCAAAAGTCACATACTGTGTTATTGATCAGACTTCCATATCTGGACTGGTGAGGAGCTGACAAGGAAATATTGCTGCTATGATCGTCTATAATTGTTTCATTGTTCGTTAAGGATGTTACAGTTCTGGGTCACTTTTCTTTTGTTGCAGAGCTGAAGAAAAAGGACTCCACACACTTCTCTCTGTGTCCTTCATTATTGGAGTGCACATGGACATTTAGACTTTTCCTCCTTTCACTGAAACCTAATTCTCTTGTTGTCTTCCACCATTCTCCTATGCTACCCAAACTACCACAGCTCAGTGGGACCAGAGTGCCTGCATCCCAGTGCTGTGGAAGAGAAGTCAGGAGATGATGTAGACCTCAATTTACTCCTCATTGGTTTAAATTGGTTTTTTTCAGAACCAAAAAAACCCAGGAAGAAGTGTATTAAAGTGTTATTCCTCTATAAAATGGGACTGACCATGGAGCAGTTGTGGTATAAAGTTCCTAGAATTATAATATTTCACTGTGCATTGTAATTTATTTCCTCTCTTGCGTAATAGTGATATCTGTATTTATTTTCCAATTCCTCGAGAACAGGGAGGCACATCCAAAATGGACATTAGTTAGGATCTGAAACCATCCTTTGGTTTGGGGAGAGCTTAAGATGAGTGGAAGCAGAACCCTGATTCCCACTAAATACGACCATTCCGGATGTTCTCTCATTCCCTTGCAACTAGGGAACAGGCATTTGACCAAAGCTAAGCCTACTGTATTCTTACCTTAGTTTTTTTTTTTTAAGTTTTTTGAAAAGTTTTATTTATTTCAGTAATCTCTACACCCACTATGGGGCTCAAAATCATGACCCTGAGATCAAGGGTTGCATGGTCCTCCGACTGAGCCAGCCAGGTGCTCCTCTTACCTTAGACTTTGACTCTGGGGCAGTGGTACAAAGAAACAAGAGAGTGTTGGGGAGCAAAAGCTTTTATTCTACCTTTTAGGGTTCTTCTTTAAGAATTAAATTGACATGAGACAGATTAATAGGAGAAAAAAATCAAAGTTTAATTATATGCACATGGAAGCCCAATAATTAAGACCTAAAGAAATGACCAAGGCAGGTAGTTTTTATACTTTTTAGATGAAGAGACACTAAATCTGTGAGGAATTGACAGGAAAAATAAAAGTTACATTTGGGAGCTTCAATCAGTGAAGAAATCTAAACAGAATTTGGGCTGGGGTAGTAAATTAGTAGAAAGGAACAAGATTTATCTAATCCTAAATTCCCTGTCTCCATCCCTCTGTCTCTTTACCTTCTGGTACAGGGAGGGTACCTTCCACATGGGGGATTTATTTCCTGCTTTCTGGAGACAAAGGTGGGGTCAGAGTGTTCTTTTTATACTGGCTGTTTCTTAAGTAAATTTTAATTAAAAAGAATCAATATTTCAAAGTGGTGCATTTTAGAATGACCTGCCCTTTGCCCCTACAGCGAGCATTCTAGAATTTGTCTTAGAGGGACGGCTGTGGCTTCCAGTGTCTGCTCTGGAATGTGGCAATGTGGAATGTGGCAACATTCCTTGTCCAGAGCCATCAGTGAGGCTGATAAAATGGGGCTACCGTGGGATCCTATGCAGAGTCCTCTATTGTCATGATTTGGGCTGTGATACTAACCTCCCTATCTTGCCCACTTTCTGTGCCTGGCTGGCTAGTCCTTGTCTGCATCTTGTGATCTGTCCCACTTCCTTCAGGTAAATTGCCTTATGCCTTCAAGTAATCTGAGTTAGTTTCCTTCATGGAGCCAAGAACCCTGAACAGCACCCTTGCTCTGTGCCCAGGATATCGACTACCAAGGTTGGTAGAATCTACTGGGCCCAGTACCTCTTCGTAACAAGGGAAAGTTGTCTTTAAACTTGGGAGTGAGACTTTGTGTCAACTAACAAATGTTCCGTGTTAAGTCTCTGAAGTAGAAAGACCTTTAGCCACCGTGTTTCTATTATTTTAATGTGTGATTCTCTCAGTGACTAATTGTACATTGCATACAAATGCTGATGGCACAAATTTCCTCCAGATTCTTAATGCCACAGCCTCCGCTAATACAGCTGATAGTTATCCCTCCTGAAATTGCCTGTGAATTCATGCTGTGATGAGAGAAATTCTGCAAATATTCTTGGCTTTAGGAGGGAAAATAATAGCTTCTGGTGGAGGATTATCCAAAGAATATCTTCACCATTGCTTTGGAGATGGATTCTTTGGTTTGTCTTACTCCCAAATGCACACCCGGATTCAACAGTTAAAAACTGTGTTGTTTCCCTAGGCATTTGATGTTTGCTTCATGCATATTTACAAATGGGTTATATTTACTTGTCATTTTTGAGAGCTATTTTCACAGTGCTCATTTCGCATGACAGATTCTCACTTAGTGAATGGATATCATTTTTGTCCATATGACACAGTATCTCTGGATTGGTCTTTAGGGACAGGCAGTGTGTCTATTGTGTTTCATTTGTGTGTGTAGAATTCCTTTTGTATTGCATAGTGGTGAAAATCCTTATTTGAATTAATAGAACCATATTAAAATATATGGAAATATCCAGAATTATGTTATGAATTAGCACCTAATCACAATAGGAAATGAAAAATAAACTCTCTGAATAAATAAAACATTTATTCAACCAATATTTCTGACAGCATCTTATCAGGTACTAGGCTCTTTGAGCTGAGCAGAAAGTAATATGCATCCCACCCTTGAGGGCTTATCTATTTAACTGAGGGAATTTACAGTTTCGCTGGGAAGCTTATATTCTAATAGTAATTAGGAGCTGATAGTTGACTTATAAATATGAACTCCTTGTTGGTTTACATGTTCCCAACAAATCTTTGGAAGTGAGCATTTGGAGACATAAAGGTAATGTCCTTTGCAGGTTTCCAGTCTCTAATACAAAAGTCCCCAGTATCACAAGCCTTCTAAGGCTGCCTTTTCATTGATTTTCATAGTTCCTCTAAATAGAATAAGCAACAAGGTTTTGATAATCTGAGGCCTGGAAAAGAATAAAAATAGAGAGTAAATTAGAGCTGCTTAGACTAGTTTGGCTTGTATTAACACACAGGTAATCCAGCTTGATCCCTTTGGTTTACCACCAGTCCAGGGTTTCAATTTTTAAACCATTAAAAAAATTTTTGTAAGTTTATTTATTCTGAGAGAAAGAGAGAGAAAGAGTGAGTGGGGGAGGGGGAGAGAGAGAGAGAGAGAGAGAGAGAGAGAGAGAGAGAATCCCAACAGGCTTTGTGCTGTCAGCGCAGAGCTCCACTCAGGATTTGAACCTTTGAACCATGAAATCATGACCTGAGCTGAAATCAAGAGTTGGACGCTTAACCGACTGAGTCACCCAGGTGCCCCTCAATTTTTAAACCATTTGTATGTGAGAAATGAGTAAGGCAAATCTCTTGATTTTTTTTCTTCCATCCCTTCTCCCCACTCCATTTTATTCTTCTGGCATACCAAAAGAGACTCCCTGGGGGGTGTTTTAATTTAGAGTAGAAGGCAGAGAGACCAATGCTAATATGGAGACACCTACCATGGTTTAGGGAGTGAATCAGGCGGGACACAGACTACCTCTTCCCATAGATACAGCCTCCTTGCCCATGGCATCCTTAGTAATTATAGAGCAATGTTTTCTTTCTCTTTAAAGGGACAGAAAAAATATTCTAGGTTTTGTGCAACTTTTGGTCTTCTGGGCAACTACTGCACTTCGCTGTTGTAGTGTGAAAGTAGCCATAGATAATACGTAAACAAATGAACATGGATGGAGGCCAATGAAACCATTTATAGAAACCAAAACATGAATTTCACATCATTTTCACATCAAGACAGTATGGTATTAGCACAAAAATAGACACATAGACCAATGGAATAGAATAGAGACTTCAGAATTGGACCCACAAATGTATGGCCAACTAATCTTTGACAAAGTAGGAAAGAATATCCAATGGAAAAAAGACAGTCTCTTTAACAAATGGTGCTGGGAGAACTGGAGAGCAACATGCAGAAGAATGAAACTAGATCACTTTCTCACACCATAAAGTAAACTCACAAAAATAAACTCAAAATGGATAAAGGACTTGAATGTGAGACAGGAAACCATCAAAATCCTAGAGGAGAAACCAGGAAAAAACCTCTTTGACCTCAGCCACGGCAATCTCTTACTCAACACGTCTCTAAAGGCAAGGGAATTAAAAGCAAAAGTGAACTTTTGGGACCTCATCAAGCTAAAGAGCTTCTGCCCTGCAAAGGAAACAATCAACAAAACTAAAAGGCAACCGGTGGAATGGGAAAAGATATTTGCAAATGACATACCAGATAAAGGGCTAGTATCTAAAATCTATATAGAACTCACCAAACTCTACACCCAAAAAACAAATAATCCAGTGAAGAAGTGGGCAGGAGGCATGAATAGACACTTTTCCAAAGAACACATCCAGATGGACAACAGACACATGAAAAGATGCTCAACATCACTAATTAACAGGGAAATACAAATCAAAACTACAGTGAGATATCACCTCGCGCCGGTCAGAGTGGCTAAAATGAACAAATCAGGAGGAGACTGTAGATGCTGGAGAGGATGTGGAGAAACGGGAACTTTCTTGCATTGCTGGTGGGAATGCAAACTGGTGCAGCCGCTCTGGAAAACAATGCGGATGTTCCTCAAAAAATTAAAAATAGATCTAGCCTATGACCCAGCAATAGCACTGCTAGGAATTTGCCTAAGGGATACAGGAGTGCTGATGCATAGGGGCACTTGTACCCCGATGTTGATAGCAGCACTTTCAACAATAGCCAAATTAGGGAAAGAGCCTAAATGTCCATCAACTGACGAATGGTTAAAGAAGATGTGGTTTATATATACAATGTAATACTACTTGGCAATGAGAAAGAATGAAATCTAGCCATTTGCAGCAATGTGGATGGAACTGGAAGGTATTATGCTAAGTGAAATAAGCCTGGCAGAGAAAGATAGCCATATGTTTTCACTCATATGTGGATCTTGAGAAACTTAACAGAAGACCATGGTGGAGGAGAAGGGGGAAAAAAAGTTACAGAGAGGGAGGGAGGCAAACCATAAGAGACTCTTAAGGACTAAGAACAAACTAAGGGTAGATGGGGGCTGGGGGAGGGGGAAAGTGGGTGATGGGCAGGGAAGAGGGCACTTGTTGGGATGAGCACTGGGCGTTGTATGGAAACCAATTTGACAATAAATTATATTAAAAAAAAGTCATTCTTGGCTCACAAGTTGTTCAAAAACAGGCTGCAGTCTGGAATTGGCTGGTGGCCAGTAATGTGCCTATCTGTGTTGTGGGGAATCATTATGGAATGTTCCTTGTGTGTATCCTGGTGAATCTACTTAGAATTGGTGCTCAAAGAAAGTCAACATAATGAAAACATAATCATTTCAACACTAACTAGGGTATCAGTGTTTTAGAAATCATTTTCTTCACATCCCTACATTTAGAGATGATTGGTGGTGGCCCAGATGGATAAGTAACAGCACAATGTGACCTGGCTTCCTGTGTCACCTGTCAACCTCTCTTCTATGTTCATTCTGGTATCCAATGCTGCTTAATTGTGCCCCATATTTATTTCTGCATTAAAAAATTTTTTTTCTTAAAAAATTTTTTTTTATTAAATTAATAAAAAATGCTTATTTACTTTTGAGAGAGAGACAGAGACAGAGAGATAGAGCGTGAGAGGGCAAAGGGCAGAGAAAGGGAGACACAGAATCCGAAGCAGGCTCCGTGCTCTGATCTGTCAGCACAGAGCCTGGTGTGGGGTTCAAACTCACACACCGAAAGATCATGACCTGAACCAAAGTCTGACACTTAACCACTCCCCCAAAATTCTTTTCTTTATTTTGCTTTTTCCTCCTATTTGAGATTCTCCTGGGTGATGTCTGCCAGCATTTGGGGAAGGCAGATGTCTGTTTGTCTAGTGACCCCTTGATCATCAAGGAAGCTTCCCAGGTTAGAAATTTGGATGAAGCTCCGTATAAAGAGGTGACATGGTTGCTGGCAGGGCTTCAAACTGCTGAGTCATAGTCGTGTCATCATTTATAGGTTGCTGTCTCTATTACAAGGCAAATATGAGGGTGTGTGAATTTACATATACTTTATAAGATCAAAATCGTGATACATTTGCCAATAGCTTTATGCAGGGTGGATCAAAGTAAAGTCCAGAAGCCTAGAGACTGGAAAGAAAAAGGAGATTAAGATTTCATCATGGCCCTAGATTTTAGCCACACATCAAAGGTGTTTGTTCTGTTGGCTTCTTTTAAGAATGTGCTTAAGTGGGTTATTATAGAATTTATTTCTCAGATTGAAGATTAGGAGTTGTGATAAACTAGAGACATTATGAGAAAACCAATCTTTAAAAAAAATTTTTTTTTGCATCTACCCTAAAAGAAAAACATTACAAGGTAAATTTAAATGTGTAAGATAAATCATATGGCTTTGACTAGGACTCTTTCTTGTCTCGTCTTTGGTTGAGACTACAAGGTAATAAGTCTCAACGTCTTCCATATTCAAAAGTGAAACACTGGGCCTCCTCATTCGGGCTTGCAAAGGATGGAGGCAAAATCCCATTTGGTGACCTTTAGCTGGCCACCTACCCAGCCTATGAATGAGGTCATGGAGTCTGAGAAAAGAACCAGGAACTTGGAGAGAATTTATTTGGAAAAATTTGGACCTTGCATTTCATGTTTTGCCCATGTTTCATACCCCTACTAATTTCTCACCTCCCAACATTAAAGGGATTTTTTTCTTTCTTAAGGCAAGAGAGGGCTTTAAGGAGCTCGTTTGCAGAGTGTGAACTGTGAACCCTAGAGTTTATTACCTATGCCTACAAAAAAGTCTGCATGGGTGAGAGGCTGGCTGGCCTTGGGCAGCTAAGGACAGCTGGGCGTGGGAGGTGATGCAGTCTCTCTGATGGCAGGTCAGAGGTTCCTGCTACCTGGGGCTCAGGTGAAGGTCACATGTGAGAGTACCAGTTTGGAATTGTTTCAGATCTTGCCCCGAGGACTTCTGGGAGAAGCCAGAAAACATCACCAGAAAGGGGCGGGTGTGTGCCACCAGATGCCAGGCTGAGGAGCAGTCCTAAACTTTCTGTGAGATGATCAATTTACCCTTATCACAGTGACTGCAGCTGCAGAATCCCGAGTTGGAGACATTGTCCAAAGAACCCACCAAGCATCCCGAAGAGAATTGGCTTTAAATACCAACTAGAACCAAAACTAAAGAACATGGGTGCCAGTTAAGTGGTTTCTTCCCTGTCTCCTTACCTCTCCTCACTTCTTTTGTGCTAATCGGGGATGAGGTGATAGCCACATCCGGAAGGGCAGGGGAGTTGAGGGTAGAGGCCCTTTCTCCCTCCACCTTCATATGAACTCTGGAATCCTAGCTGCTGCCTAACCACAGCATACCCAAAGCTGTCATTGCACAAAGTTGTAAGAGAAATTGTTTAATCCATTAAGAGAATGGAAAAAGAAAACACTTAAAATAAGCAGGTAGAAACTATATACATGAGCAGAACTTTCCACTTTACTGTTTTTAATTTTGCCTTACCGAAGTGCAAGGCAAGATTTTATGGGTGACAAGGAAGGTTGAAGACGGAATCAGGAAGACTTCCAGGGAAAGGACATCATGATGGGAAAAGTCTAAACATGAATATTTTAGTATCAAAGTGTGAAAACAACTTGGTAGACTAAGTACAGGATTATGATTATTGAGAAAAGAAAGATCAAATTCTTGGGGATCTGGGTGGCTCAGTCAGTTAAGCCTCCGATTCTTGATTTCGGCTCAGGTCATGATCTCATGGTTCATGAGTTCAAGCCTTGTGTTGGGCTCTAAGCTGACAGTAGGGAGTCTGCTTGGGATTCTCTCTCTCAGTCTCTCTCTGCCTTTTCCCCTGCTCATGCTCTCTCTCTCAAAATAACTAAATAAATGTTAAAAAAAAAAAAAAAGAAAGAACAAATTCTTCTCAGGGTGATGAGAAGCCTGGATACAAATGAGAAAGTGGGTAGGTGAGGTAAATTTATTTCATGCCTAATCTTTCACTCTTCGGATTCAAACATGAACTTTTAATAAAAAGAAAAACATGTAATGAAGTAAAATGAGGAAAAAAAAAAGCATTCAAGCTGGTGCTGCCAGGTGATTGGAATGGCATTCTCTACACATTTCTAGCTGCTGTACAAAATTTTTGTTTTTATTTTTATTTTTTTAGAATCATATATATTTTTTAAGTTTTTATGTTTATTTCTGAGAGAGAGAGCATGAGTAGGGGAGGCACAGAGAGAGAGGGAGACACAGAACCTGAAGCAGGCTCCAGGCTCTGAGCTGTCAGCACAGAACCCGATGCAGGGCTCAAACCCACGAACTGCGGGATCATGACCTGAGCTGAAGTCGGACGTTTAACCTACTGAGCCACCCAGGTGCCCCTGTACAAAATTTTTATAAGAAAAAACTGAGCATCTATGATGAAGCTCAGACAATTTTTGATTTTTATGCATAAGCAAACCTCACAGAATCTGTGAAATTTAATTACTAATTTAGTAACTAATTAAGATTGAGCCTATGGTTTCAATGGACATCTTTGCCCTACCTTTCCTTGAACTCAGAGGGAACAATACTAAGCAGTTACTTTTGTGTTGTCACTTTCCTGAACATAAAATTTCCCTTTTAGGACCTATCTGTATCTCCCTCGGTTTGCTGGATTCCTGTGAGTGCACCAATGCCATGGGCTGGCATTTTCTCTAAGAGCCAGGTAGTAATGCTTTAGGCTTGTTGAGCCATTAGTTCTGACACAACTAGTCAACCCTGCCTCGTGCTGTGAAGTCAGCCATTGACGCCATGTAAATGAGTGAGAGCTGCTGGGGACCAGTTACACTTTACTTATGGACACTGAAACTTGCATTTCAAATAATTTCCACATGTCACGAGATAGTGTTTTTCTTTTGATTTTTTTTCTTGTAACCATTTAAAAATGGAAAAGCCACTCGTAGTTTGCTGGTTGTACAAAAACATGTTAGTGGCTAGATTTGGTTCCCGGGCCATGCTTTGTGCAGCTTTGACTTGGAAACAGGAAGGGAGAAAATGAAAGTGAGTTTTTATCATGGAGGAGCTTTAAAATTTGTTTTTTATTCTTTTTTTTTAAAGGGAGGATTTTTAAAAAATGTTTATTTATTTATTTTTGAGAGAGAGAGGCAGAGAGAGAGGTGGAGAGAGAGGGAGACAGAGAATCCCAAGCAGGCTCCACACTGTCAGCGAGGAACCTGACATGGGGCTCGAACTCAAAAACTGTGAGATCATGACCCGAGCTGAAATCAAGAGGTGGATGCTTAACTGACGGAGCCACCTAGGTACCCCAGGAGTTTTTTTTTTTTTTACATTACTGTAATAGTAACAATAGCAGTTAATACTTGTGTAGTACTTTCTGTATGGTTGGTGCTTTTTGAAGTACTTTACCTCTATTTACTCAATTCTCTTAAGCCTTCAATGAGATAAGTACTATTATTACCATGCCCATTTTACAGATAAGGAAGCTGAGGCACAGAGGGTTTAAATAATTTGCTCAAATCCTCAGTGTTAGTGAAAATGATAGGGCCAACATGAGAACCCAAGCTGTCTCCTTCCGGCATGGATATACTTAACTATACTTGACCCTCGGACATTGTGGGGTCGGGGCACTGACCTGCCTCCCCAGACACTGTACAAAAACTGTGTGTAAGTTTTGCTTCCTCAAAAACAACTGCCAGTAGTCTACTCTGGAACAGAAGTGTTACTGATAACACTAACAGTCAATTAACTCATATTTTTTATGTTCTATATTTTATATACTGTATTCTTACCATAAAGTAAGCGAGAGAAAAGAAAATGTTATAAGAAAATCATGAGGAAGAGAAAATACATTGACAGTCCTAACTGTATTGAAAAAAATTCTCACAAAGTAGACCCGCACAGTTCAAACCTATGTTGTTCAAGGGTCATCTGTACTCTGTTCGTTTCTCACTTGTTTTAATCACACACCCAGTGAAGCCTGCCACGTGTTTCTCTGCTTGAGTATCCTCTGCAAGATCCAGACCATTTAGTAGCATGTTTTCATTTAGAACCTGTCTTTGAGGGGCACCTGGGTGGCTATGCAGGTTAAGCGTCCGACTTCGGCTCAGGTCATGATCTCACTGTCTGTGAATTTGAACCCTGTGTCGGGCTCCATGCTGACAGCTCAGAGTCTGGAACCTGCTTCAGATTCTCTGTCTCCCTCTCTCTCTCTCTGCCCCTCCACCACTTGTGCTCTGTCTCTCTCTTTCTTTGAAAAATAAATAAGCATAAAAAAAAAAGAACCTGTCTTTGAAGTGGTCTCTGAAGTCAGAGAGATAGAAAAATGCTGATCAACCTTTTATTTCAAGTCAATGCATATTTTTTTTAATGTTTATTTATTTTTGAGACAGAGAGAGACAGAGCATGAATGGGGGAGGGTCAGAGAGAGGGAGACACAGAATCTGAAACAGGCTCCAGGCTCTGAGCTGTCAGCACAGAGCCCGACGTGGGGCTTGAACTCACGGACCGCGAGATCATGACCTGAGCTGAAGTCGGCCGCTTAACCGACTGAGCCACCCAGGCACCCCGTCAATGCATATTTTAAAAAACATTCTTGCCTAAAAAAATTCTTATAGTTTTAGTGGACAAATCAATCATCACAGGGAGACTTCCAAAAATTTTTTCGAAATGAAAATGAAGAAAGCAAGCTTTCTTTGATTGATTCATTGATTGATACTGAAGATAGGGCAGGCTTTGAGGGTTTGTGTATCTATTATTGGAATTACTAATAAAACGTGCTATTGAGGTGGGGTTCACTAGGGACTCGGTGGGAATGGTCATCCTTGGGAACTAAGCAGGCCCCTAACCAGCAGAATGTTTTAATTTCAATATGAGTTGTTATTCAGTAATCAAACAAGTTATTAAGTAATCAAAACAAGGACGATAGACCATCAGGAGAAAATCAGTCATCAAAGACCCCAAGTCTGTGAAAATTTTCTCAAATATATGGCCACTTTGAATCAGTCTCTGAAACAAGCTATAACTTAGGGGTGTGTGTGTGTGTGTGTGTGTGCACGTTTGTGTGTGTTGGGGAAGGGCCCATTTATATATGTGGGGAAGACGAGATGTGCCTGTAAAAGGCTGTCAGTTCCGCTGAATTCTAGCTATACTACTTTTGAGTTGATTAATATTTGGCAAATTCCTTTCCCTCTCCAGCATCCAATTACTTCTCTGAAAAATGGATATGATAATATTACAGAACTCATGGGCTTGTTGGAAAGATTGAATGAGATAATGTATGTGCAATGCAGACTATGAAAGAACCATACATATATTAATCTCTTTTAATAAAGCCAGTGGAAAAAGACAAATCGAGCTGTACCTTTTGGTTTAAATGCAAAGGAACTGTGTTGCTGCCTGCATCAGCACATTCAGATAAGACGTTTGCGATTTATTTATCTTTCAACAAGAGCTGGAAGGCAGCTAATAATACAACCACTATCACAGATGGTTTTGGAGATCTGTGAAAGTGTAGAGTCAGTGTCACCTCAGAAATGTCTTATGGGACAGATTTTATTAAAATATTTGTTTTACATTCCTTTTAATGACAAGCATTTTTTCCAGTTTTGCTCTAAACTTCTTATTTTTTAGAAGAAAACTCAACTACTCAAGTTAAAATGTGGTGGCCTCTTGGGAGGAGGCGTGCTATTTGCTAAATATCTCAACACTGTTGGTAGTTCTTAGCCCAGGGTTAACAGTCAAGAATAAATTGATGGTTTATCCATCTGTTTGGTGTTTTTTGAAACTGCCAATATACATCCCTATGTTATTGCAGCATTATTTACAATAGCCAAACTATGGAAGCAGCCAAAGTATCTGTTGATAGATGAATGGATAAGGAAGACACACACACACACACACACACACACACACACACACACACACACACACTGGAATATTATTCAGCCACAAAGAAGAATGAAGTCTTGCCATTTGCAATGACATGGATGGAGCTAGAGAGTGTTAACCTAAGTGAAATTAGGCAGTCAGAGAAAGACAAATGCTACATGATTTCACTCATATGTGGAATTTAAGAAATAAACCAAATGAACAAAGGAAAGAGTCGAACAAAAAACCGGACTTAACTATAGAGAACAAGCTGGTGGTTACCAGAGGGTAGAAGGGAGGAGGGATGGGTGAAATAGGTGAAGGGGATTATCTTGAGCACAGCTTAACATATAGAATTGTTGAATCACTATATTGTACACCTGAAACAAATATAATGCTGTATGTTAACTGTACTGGAATGAAAATAAAACCACGAAATGACCAATATTGTTTTTTTCCAAGGTTAATCTTTATTTTTACTAGCCCAGTCTTCCACCATCCAAAATTAAATCATTGGCTTTCTTTAAAATTATCCTATATTTAATTGGATACAATTTGCATTTCTATGGTTTCAGGATGAATAGGGTATATATGGGATTTGGGTTGCGTGTTATTTGGAAGTGTATCTCTTTGGAGGCAAGGATCATACTGAGTGGTTTCTTTCACATACAAACACACACAGAGAAGAAAGAAGAAGGCATCACACACCTGTATGTTTTGTCTCAGACCGCCATAACAAAATACCATAGACTGGATGGTTTAAACCACAGACATTTATTTCTCATAGTTCTGGAGGCTGTGAAGTCCAATGTCAAGTTGCATGCCCATTTTGTTCCTGGTTAGGACTCGCTTTCCAGCTTGTAGATAGATGCCTTCTCATTCTTATTGTGTCCTCAGATGGAGAGAGAGAGGAAAGAGAGAGAGACAGAGAGAGAGAGAGAGAGAGAGAGAGAGAGAGAGAGACAGAGGAAGTGCTCTGTTTTTTTTTTTCTTTTAAGAGCACTAATTCTGTCATGGGACTCTACCCTCTTGACTTAATTATTTCCTAGGGGCCCCAACTCCTAATACCATCACGTTGGAGGGTTAGGGCTTCAACACATGAATTTTAGGGGGGCACAATTCAGTCCATAGCACGGTAGAGACTTTTTATTTGTAGTAGGACCTCAAATGGGGTTGTTTTGCCTGATTCAGGGGAAGAACAGCAATGGTTCCAAAGCTAGTTGAACAGCCACCACAAATTGAACAGAGGTGGAGAAACCAAACAAAATTTCGACAACTTTTGAGCACAAGCTAAGTGGCCCTAGGTCTCCCCTGGTACAGGATGATTTGGGTAAGCAATAGCTCGTGAATACTGGTAAAATCTCATTTTAATGAATTTGAGGGAGTTGTCGGTAGCTTTGTTACACTACAATTATATTTAAATGGAACCCATTAAACAGAGCACAGAGGTGGTGTTATTTACTTGATTTAGTGTATCTGAATCAAGCAGAAGTTTCGTTTCCAGGCCCTGGTTTTGCTATTGCTTTCTTTTTCTAAATAATACTTCTTTCTTTATCTCCCTTCCTCTGTACCATATTGAGCTACCTGCTTTGGAGATATTCTATCCCTGACCCCTAGTTCGGGCAATTTCCTCACTCTCATTCCCTCCCAACCTTCTTTACTCCTCTGAGACCTTACTATAACAATACTGTAACAGTATAAAGCACTAATTCTGAACCATAGCAGTGTTTTCATTAAGCAGATCAACTGCTATGTGGACAGGGATTTGTGAACACATCTGTTCTACAGGATTTTTCATTTAATATGATTTTCTGAAACCACATCAGCAAAGTACTATTATAATAAGCCATCCCCAAAGACATGGATATAGTTTTGCTAAACAGAACCCTAAATTATAATGCTATATAATCAGGGGATTCTGTTCATGTTTACTTGCTGCCCTCCTTATACGAAGGTAAACTCAGAGCTAGTGTTATTGAGATATGGATTTGCTGTTTTGCTCTCACCCGGTTCTCCATGGAGTTGCTTCTTTTCTCTGGCAGGGTCTCTCTGGATCATTTGGCACACAACGACAAGGCTCTCGGGTTTGGTTAGGAAGAAAATTTATTTAAGAACATGCTTATTTATGCCAAATTAACTCTTAACTGGTTCTAGAGAAACTGTACCCGTTTTAACCCCATTTCATAAAGTTATGATTGAGTTTATAAGAGCCAAGAGCCAAGAGCATAAATAATATTGCTCCCATAGCATTGCCATTTGTTGGCTGGATTGAAGGGGTTAAGCACTATTTCTTGAGTAATACCCCTTATTCCTTTCCCAAAATCTTGTAAAGTTCATTTTAGACTAAAGACACAATACAGTTGTCTCTCTGACCCTGAATTTCAGATGAGTGAAACCCCAAAGATACTGTAATATTTTATGTTGCCTGTAAAGAAAGTTTCCCATGAGAAGAAATTTGGCTCTGGGTGGGCAGTCACTGCAGTTTTGGGGATGGATGTTAGCCACGTCATTTTACATCCATGGTTCTTCATTAAGGGTAATTTTGTTCCTTTCCTCTTCTGCGAGGGACATTTGGCAATGTCTGGAGACAGTTTTGATTGCTAGAATTTGGGGGTGGTGGTATATCTGGTGAGCATAGGCCAGGCAGGCTGCTTAACAACCTACATTACACAAGACAGTGTCCCACTGCCAAGAACGATCTGACCCAAATACCAATAGTGCTGAGGTGGAGAAACCCGGGGTTTTGAGAAGGAGCACGTTTGAACCTAAGCAGTTAAAAGGCTGAGTGGCTCTGACAGTTCATGCTATGGACTGTAATGTAGCTACTAAAGAGTGACTTAGATCCATGTGTCTTACTTTGTAGAGCTGTGCATGATGTATTCAGTGAATGAAAGCAAGTTACCAAGTGATAATAATAACTATGATAGCCAGGCTTTATGGAGATGTTTGTTACTCTTGGTCAGGCATTGTGCTCAATGCTTTAATTACATCATCCCATTTTAATTCTTCCAACAATATGGGATAAGCATTATTAGTCATCCTGCCTTATAAATGAGATCACCGAGGCATGGGCATGTTCGATGAAGTTACCTAAAATCACACAGATGGCAAGGCCTCCAGAGTTCATGTACCTTATCACCTCATCCATATGCATGAAGTACCAATTAGATGGTACCAAAGATTTTATACAAAGCAGTAGTCTCTCCCTTACCTCTCTTTAAGCAGGGATTTCGTTCCTCAGAGAAAGTCTTTGGATCATTTCTGTTTTATTTCTGTTTCTTAAGTCCAAAACTCAAAATAATTGCTTGATTAAAAAAATTGGGTGCAATTTATTGACTTATTTGCCTCCACGATGATAAAGATTTAGCTCACTCACACCATATGATCCCTTCCTCCCCTCCTCTCAGTGTTTTTGTGTATTATTTATTGTTATTGGTCATTGATGTAACCTTATAGAGTAGTACTTCATTTTTGCATTCCATAAACATTTTTTTTTTTAATTTTAGAGAGAGAGAGTGCAAGTAGGGGAGAGGGGCAGAGGGGGAGAGAGAGAATCGTAAGCAGGCTCCACACTCAGCACAGAGCCTGACACCAGGCTTGATTGTAGGACCCTGGGATCATGACCTGAAGTCAGGAGTCAGACACCCAACTGACAGAGCCACCCAGGCACCCCTGCATTCCATAAACTTTATTGCAACCACCCTCTCTGTGTATTTTCTATTTTAACCTTCCTGATTTTTGCCCAATTTGTTCTCTGTTCTGCTCTCATCATTGTCAATATCTTTAACTCTTATGTGGTCCCCAATCATTGTGTTCTGTGGGTGTCTGAAAGTTGATGTGGAAAGACAAAAGTCACTAACTGGAGTTTACATAGCTGTGGGGAGGAGTTATTCTTGGACCCTGCAGGAGCTAAATTACATTTCCCTCCTGGCTCAATGTCTGAAGCCTTGTGCTTAGGTGGGTGACCAGAGTTTGGGTGCCTACAGGTGCTATTCTGAGTAAACACCAATGCAGAATCCCCAGTTTTCAGCCCATTTCTTACTCCTGTTCATTCTGTACTCTTATCTGCACTCCACTGGATTCCAAAAGCCAATCTCCAAATACACCTGTGGTCTCTTCATGAGCTTAGTACTTTCAAAAACTCTACCAGAATATGTATTTTATTTTCTTTCACTAATATTTTATTTCTTCCCATTTAAATTATTTTAATGGATAACAAAGTGTGTAGAAGACAGCCTAGATTATATCCTCCCAGAGGGGAGTTTGGATGTCTTTTTTCCCTTTAATTTGTGAGCCTGGCATGGCTCCTTTTAATACTTTGGAGATTGTTCCTCAGGGTTCTTTTGAACTTGGAAGAAGTCTCCATGGAGAGTTGACAACCACACTTCTAAGGTTGCTGCTTTTGGCAACTGTTAAATTAAAAGCTGGAATGTTCCCTTAAGATAGCAACATGGTGCTTCAGAGGATTCCCAGGTGAAGGGGATTTGGCTCCATTCAGGAAATCTGTGCAGTGAAAGCTTTGGAGTCCACTGCACATCAGTTCTGACTTTGAGCCACTCTCCATGTAAGCCATGTCATGCCCTGCAAAGTGGGAGGGAGGAAATTACCCCGGGAGGAGCCCCCTGGGGTCATCCTTTCATAAGTTTCCCTCGCAAAAACAGGGGGTCCGAATGACATCTGTAGGAAGGGTGCTTGAGAGCCCCGCTGCTCTAAAGGGGAAGATTGTAGATGTGGGAGGGGGTTCAAACTGGTTAGGGAGATGTTTCTGTTCCTACTCTTCCACCCCGACTTGTGAAGAATCCCCTATAATGATTCATAGACATTCCATCACAATTCTCTTGACATCAGCAGACCTTGAATAAACTTGATTGAATGCATTTAGTTTCTATTCAGGAAGATTTTCAAAAACTTCAAAAAGTTTCCTAATATACAGGAACCTTTTCCTTCCTGTGGGGGAGAAACTGACAATGATGCTCTCTAAAAGAAACTTTAGGAGAAATGAGTGGCTTACCTACTAGTTTATTTATCTAGACAACACAGAAAACTCACAAACACACAAAAAAGAGAGACTTGAGAATAGAACATGTATGATGTGCTGTGACCATGCACAGCTCTGGTCTCCTGTGAACTCAGTCTCTCAGCCTTGGGGGCAGCAGAGGAGGAACTCTTGTTGAGTTCATTGAGGAGGGCCAGCTGCCATCTTGGGGGAGCTGGGAACCAGCCAGCCAGACTGACAGTTATGTGAGGGCCAGGTCTTCATTGGAAACCTCAGCTAAGGAGAGCTTATTGCACCTGACAGTCTGACCCTGTGCTGAGTTATTACTTGAAATGGCCACCTGGAACATCCTTCCATCCGTGGAACTTTCCAGAGTAGCATCCATGCACCAACACACCTCCTCTCACTTTCCCTTTATGCTTTCTCTCTTTAGAAGTTGTAATCCTTCAGAGGTGTTTTGGGACACACTCTCCAGTCGTTAAAAATCCTCTAGTCATAGGACCAGGGTAAAAAAAAAAAAAAAAGAAAAACTCTCCCACCTTTGAATTTTAGGGTTTAGCATCAAGTAATTAAAAGACTCCTGACTTTGAAAAGCCATTTCTCCCATGTTCAAGGTGAAAAGTCCTTTTCATAGGCTCCTAGAAAAGGAATTTTGGTGGAGGCTCAGAGTACATAGTTACCCTAACCTCAGTGAACACTTGAAGGAGAGTTTATGAGCTTTCAGATTGACTTTGCCCGATTCCACTTCTTGGTAAGACCACCCTGGCATGTCCCAGAGCAATACTTTTTTGATCTGACTGCATATCGGAATGACTTGTGACATTAACAAAGTTCTCAAGTTAAAAATACAACTGAGAGGGGCGCCTGGGTGGCTCAGTTGGTTAAGCGTCCAGCTTCAGCTCAGGTCATGATCTCATGGTTTGTGCGTTCGAGCCCTGTATCAGGCTCTGTGCTGACAGCTCAGAGCCTGCTTCAGATTCTGTGTTTCCCTCTCTCTCTGCCCCTCCCCCACTCGTACTCTCTTTCTCTCAAAAATAAATAAACGTTAAAAAAAAAATTTAAAAAATACATCTGGGAGCCAGACCTACTGAATCAGAATCTCCAGTTTGTGGAGCCCAGGAATCTGCACAATTTACAAAATCCCCAAATGATTTGGAAGTGGAATCATTTTCAGGTCAATGTCTTAATATATTAATCCCACTGGCAATCTGTTTACAAGCCTTCCAATATGTGGATACCATTTGATGTGCTTTTGAATTTTACTTACTCTAAGCGTCAGGACTGACTACATAATTTGCAGGCCCAGTGCAAAATGAACATATGGGGCCCCTTGTTTAATAAGAATTTCAAGATGGGGACAGAAGAACATTAAACCAAGTGCGGGGCTTGGGGCAACCATACAGGTGGTGAGGCCATGAAATTAGCCCTGCTAAGTATCTATTAGCTGGCAATGATTGTAGGAGACAGGAAGGCTGGGATTGACAACACTTCCAAAATTCAATTAGTAGGGAATCTGGATGTGAAGACTCTTTGTTTCTGGGCCATTCATTTCTCAGAAGATAGCTCCCTGTGTAAACGAGAAAAGTATTTAAGCCAAAGCAGGCTGCCGAGTAGAGCTGGGTAGGTCTGCTCTGCGTAGCTCTAGACGGTGTCAATCCACCTCACGTCATCTCCTTGGGCATGCAGTGCTCAGCCTGCATAGCCACATAGAGCAGCCCCGGGTAGAGATCAAGGCTGACCAGTAACCCGTGAGACGTGGCTGGGGGAAAAAAACATGCAATGCACATCTCTGGTCAAGGTTTAGATTTATTGAATATTTAAATAACAAGTCCTTATTTATTTGCTTCTGTGTCAGATAATTAAGACTTCACTGAAAATGATAACATCCCCTGTAACCTTGCTCTTTTCAAGTCTGACCAGAGGTCTAAACAGGAACTTGGAAACTACGGGGGGTAGAGAGATTGAGCTGGAGACAAGATCTACACTTTTTATGGAAACGTTTTAAAGTCTAAAGAAGGTTTAGCACTGTGCTCAAGGTGTTTTGGAAAAGGCTTCTGTACTGATAATACCAATGAACATTCACATGGTACTTTCCGGGTGTTTTGCCCTTATATCATCTTATTGAGTTATATCTGTTTTGAGCTTTCTCATTACCTCCTTCTGATAGATGAACAGATGAAGCTTCAGAGAACTTAGAGGTTAGAGGTTAAGCAACACCAGGAGGGGCTCTAAGCAGGCAGGTGGGAAATCTGCAATAGGACCTGCGACCCTCTGATACCAGACCTACTGCCTTCCATTTTAGAGATTCTAGGTTTCTTTTCAGCAAGTGTCGTTGTCCTATCCACCTTAAAATAGCAGATCAGTCATAAGGAACTGCATAGGACCTTAGGAAAAAATCTCTTGCCATGAAAAGAGATCATTTTTTTAATGTTTATTTATTTTTGAGAGAGAGAGAGTGTGAATGAGTGGGGAGGGGTGGAGAGAGAGGGGGACAGAGGATCTGAAGTGAGCTCTGTGCTGACAGCCAAGAGCCCAATGTGGGACTCAAACTCACAAGCTAGGAGATCATGACCTGAGCCAAAGTCAGATGCTTAATGGACTAAGCCACCCAGGTGCCCCCATGAAAAGAGATGATTAAATCCTATCCAGAATGGTGGATCTCAATTCTTGCCAACTAGTTTATCCTAATTTAGACATCTCCTGGAATAATCCTCTCAGACTATATACAATTGTACCTCACTCCATGTCTTAGTGTAGGCTGCTCTAACAAAGTACCATAGACTGGGTGGCTTCAACGTCAGACATTTACTTCTCACATTTCTAGGGTCCAGAAGTCCAAGATCGAGGTGCCAGAGATGTGTCAGGTGAGAACTATTTGTCTGGTTTGTAGACCTTCTCACCGTGTGCTCCCGTGTCCTTTCCTCAGTAGGTGCACGTGAAGAGAGAGAGCTCTCTGACTTCCTCTGCTTACCAGGGGACTAATATCATCATGATGTCACATCCTCAGAATCTCTCCTAAATCTAATTATCTCCCCAAAGCCCCACTTTTGTCAAATACCATCACATTGAAGGGTAGGGCTTCAACATGTCAATTCTGGGGGACACTAACATTCAGCCCATAGAACTAAATTCATACGCACACAGAATTTCTCTCATTCCAAAACTGCCTCATCCACACTCATTTTTGCTTACATTTACTGAGTGCTGACACTGTGATAGATGTTTTTCTTAAGTTCTTCATGCATACACCTCGTTTGCTGCCCATGATAAGTTTGCGAAGTAGTTACATTATTATCCCCACATCAGGGATGGGGACACTGAGGCACACACATTAAGTGACTTGCCCAAAGACATATGGCTAGCAAGGGTTTCACCCAGGTCATGATCTCACGGTTCATGAGTTTGAGCCCTGCTCAGAGCCTGGAGCCTGCTTTGGATTCTGTCTCCCCCCTCTCTCTGCCCCTCCTCCACTCATGCTTGCTCTCTCTCTCTCTCTCTCTCTCAAAAATAAATATTAAAAAATTTTTTTACAAAAGCACATATTAACACTACTTCAGAATCATAGTCAACAAAAAGAATCTTTTAGCAAATCAAATTTCAGTTTTAAGGGGCAGAGAGTAGTGATTCTTAATATCGGCTGCACGTTAGAATCGTCTCAATAGCCACTAATAAATACTGATGCTTGTCCCTCACCCCCGACCAAATCAGAGTCTCTAGTGTTTAACCTCCATTTTTTAAAATATGAAATTTAAATAACTGGAATAACTATTGGTTTATTGGGTGTATGCACACCTACCATTTTGTGTCCCATTTCATTCCCTGTAAGTGTACCTGGGCTGGTCACACAATCACACAATAGAAGAATAAAAAATCATCTGGAGGTAAATGTATTTTGTTGCCTGGATCCCGGTAGATTTGTGCATCTCTAACTTGAATACACACACAGATAGATCACCTGGGGGAATCTCAATGAGACGTAGATGCTGATTAAGGAGATCTGCGGTGGGGCCTGGGATCCTGCGTTTCCTAGATGAATCCGATACTGTTGGAATCCATAGCATGTGTGTAACCCGTCTTTGATTTTCTGCTTCTAGTCTTGCTTCCTCTGACTCATGAGCCCTTTTCCCCACACTGAGTTGGGCTCTGCAAATTAACTTCCATTCTCTATCTGTTTTATTGATGAGCCTGTTTACACTTGATATCTCCACAATATTTTCATTGCACATAAATTCTAGTATAACCCTCTGGTGCTAACACCTCACCAGGCATATTAGTAACCCCACCTCATGGCCATCTTAGACACTATTTAACTCCCGCCAAGCCTGCTTTCCATCAAACCTCCCTAATCAGGGAGAAGAATGGCCCAGCCAGAGCAAACAGGGATAGAGATGTACTTCATGCTGGTGATCAGTTATTCATGCCTACATCTACATCGATCACTCTGGCTGCACATTTAAAATCATCGATCACTCTGGCTGCACATTTGAAAATGTTTGATGCCCAGTAAACACCTCTAGACATTATGAAACAACTGGTCTGAGGTTGTGGTAGTTTTAAAAAGCTGTCCAAGCAATTCTTAGTGTGCTCAGGGTTGAGAATCACTGATCTGTGTATGCAAAGGCATAAGAAGCTACTGAATGTTTGGACTTATTAACAATGTATCAGTCAGTTACTGCTGTGTAACAGACAACCACAAAATCCCACAATAATAAGCACTGTCTCCCCATGCGTCTGTGAGGGTGGCGAGGCAGCCAACATGATCCCAATGTAGTTGGTTGGGCTTGGCTTCAGGTCATGGGCTTAGTATGTCTTGGGTTCATGTGACTTTCATTCTCTGGGGAACTGCAGGCTGTCGAGGGCATGACAGGATTGCAAGGGAAGTGAGTAGAAACATGTGATGGCTCTTAAAGCCTGGGCTCAGTACCATTGCACTTTCACTTCTGCCCATGTTCCACTGGCCAAAGTGGAACCCAACAGCAGTGGGTTCTGCAGTCAAATAGTACTTTAAGCTGCTTTCCTTAGCCATGGCTCTCACTGGAGGCATCTTGAGGGGAGTTACAACTGAGTTATTATCTCATGCTGCAATTTCCTCCCAGGCTTAAATAAGACTCCAGGAAGGTAATTATTGTTTCCTCCATGTAGTGAAATTGTAATTTAAAAACGATCTCCCAAATCATCATTTTTCTACCCTCCATGTATTCACCCTCCTTTTTAAAAAATATTTATGTTAACTCTCCATTGGTCTTGTGCAAAACCATACTGGATCCTGAAGCAAAAGGGGGAAAAAACCCAGTAACACTAATCCTGTGTTTATTAAGCTTATGATAATGTATCATAAACTTTTTTTTACCACTTTTTATTTTTTAAGTACTCCATTAAAGTGTTACTTATTTTATTCCTGAGTTTTTTGTTCCCCCTTAGTTCTGGTCCTGTTCTTCAGAAATGTATGTCTGGGTGAATTGTGGCTTCCAAGGATCTGGCCTTTCTCCCTCTTGAGAGGATAATGCTGAGGGTCCCCAGGAGATTTGTTGCTACCCCAGCTCTTTATATAAACCGCTTTTCTAGAACAAAATGTTGAGGTCTTTTCACTTGACAAGTAAATATGTTCATGTGCTACGGCCTCTGTTTCTGTGTTAAGATTAGATAGGACACCCTCCCTCGTTCACTGCAAGGTTGACCTCCAGAAGTTCTAGTGTCTGAACTCAGGAATCTGGAAAACTCCACAGTCAGCTGAAAGACTTCATACGTCCCTCCACAGGGCACCAGGGCATATGGTAGGTACAAATTAAACACGGTAGTAACCTGGATAGCTAATTACTCCCTGAGGCAAATATGTAGATTAAGCATGCTGATAACTCTGGGTATATACTTAAACCCTTTGCTATTAATTTCATGAAATAGAGAGAGAAACTTCATCATTTTAATAACCCTCAAAAAGGTGACTGTTGGATGAATAAAGCCCTGTGTTATAATGACACAACATGGATTTTGGAGTCCGAGAGAGAGGAGTCTGTACCTTGGATCCATCAGGTATCAGAGGCATGACTCTGAGAAAAGTCCTTAACCTCCCTGAATCTCAATTTAGTGAAGAGAATGCTCTTTCATTTTGAGGTGGAGGAATATATCAATAGCTCGTGGCCTATAAACAGAGCTGAGAAAATGATACTCATGAGGCACCTGAGTTTTTGACCTAGAAAAATTTTGTTGACTTAAGTGTCACAGCTTCTCAAAAGTGTAACCCTTTAGATAAAAGTCCTTAAAAATTTATTGCACACTTTCCTCCTTACCTAGAACAGGCTAAGTTTATGTTATCTCCATGCACCATGGCTGTTAACAGGCACAGCCATCCTTGAGCCCTGATGAAATGCCTCAGGACCTATTGATTCAGGAAGGTCCATTTATTCTTGTGCACATCGCTTAAGGTGTCAGCGGGCTTATCTGCTGCTTTTTCTCCTCTTTGGCCTTCTCCCTTGCTGTCACAAGTGTGCTGTCACTTGTCCTTGCTACCCCTGTTTGCCTCTTTTTCCTTGTGAGTCCTGACTTGTGGTAGGTTTGTAAACCAGAGGGCTAACTTAATACAATTGTAGGCACATAAAAAGCATGACGAGGCTAGGAGTAAGGACCAAGGGAATCCCCTATAGGTGTGTGCATTTTGTGGCGTTGATTTTATAGAGTTTGCTCCTTGGCCAAGTCCTAAATAGGTAAAGCTGTCGGGCATCTGGATTTGGGAGGGGCGAGGTGGAATTATAACACTTCATGTTGCGTCGAGCTGATAGAAGGGCTTAAATATTTTCTCAGTGAGGTGGATGGCTGCTTCATGAGAGCGAGGACGCTGCTTACACGACTTGTCATCTGTCACAACGCCCAGCCTATTCTGTATTCATAACAGCTGCTAAATAATAGTTGCTACATTAACGTAGTTTTAATATACTTGTCTAGAAAAAAGTAAATGCTCTCAAACCATATTAACAGACCATTAAAAAATGAATGCCTAAATATTTGAAAGGGACTTATTTCTTCTTTTGAAAAATTTAAAAATGATTTAAGAGAAACCCTGTTTGTGAAATTGTGTTTGTGGGTACAGAGGTGCTACCTCTTAACTATGGTGTTCAGTCTGTCGCTAAATGTATTGATTGATATGAAACTGCCCCAGGCAAAAGAAATGTTCCACTAGAACGACATATAGGTCAAATATTCTGGCCTTAAATTACTTCCTATGTGTATCATTAGGGGTAGGTCAAAGTGAGCTATTAAACTGGCTTGAAATTCAGATGAAGTTCTGTGCCGAAGTTTCTAGAGAAACCCATAGCCCCGGAAGAGATGCATGTCTATGAATGTTCCCAAGTGGAGATCACTGACATGTCCATCAATGGTGAAACGGTTAAATCGCGGTATACTCACCCCCCCCATGGAATGCCATGTCGTTATGTATATTACATGCAACATGATCAGCTTTCAAAATATGATATTGAAAAGTCCCAGCAGAACATTCACATGCTTGCTTTTATGTAACGATAACAGACGGGCAAACGGAGCCATATTTGACTGCAGCTGTGCTCACTGGTGATGAAGCTGTATTGAGAGGCCAGAGATTGTATCAGTCTATGCTCCTGTGGGCACCAACAATCTCAAACCTTCGGTGGCTGGAAATAACAGTTTCATCTCTCTGCTTTCTCATGGTTATTGTCTTCATTTTAGGATCCACGCTGATGGAGCAGCTACCCTTTAGGCCATTACCTGAGGCAGACAGAAAAAGAGAAGTTGGCGAAGCATGGAAAGACTTTCAAAGCTTCTATTCAGTCACTTCCAACCGCATTCATTTGCCAAAAAATGTGACATGGCCAAAGCACACTTTGAACATGTGGGAAAGTGCAATTCTATACTGTGGCCGGAAGGAGAGAGCCAGGATAAGTGTGAGCAAATCCGATAACTACCAAAGGGGCCATTTTTTTTAAAGTAAGCTCCGCACCCAACATGGGGCCTGAACTCTCGACCTTGAGATCAAGATTCATGTGTTCTACCAGCTGAGCCAGACAGGTGCCCCCAAAAGGATGCCTTATCTAAAAATCAACATACTTTTGAGACGCTGGAAGAGAAACACAATTTGAGGGGGACATCTGAGGTTTTCTGATAGAATGCTCTTGATCTGGTTGGTGAGTTTTTAAAAATCAGTATTCTTCAAACTGTACACATATATGTTTATATTCCTTATTTCTATGCCAAATTTCATAATGAATGATAAAATAAACTCTAAAAGAAGAAACATTCAAGATACGTAGATTATACATACAGTAATATAGTTAGGGAAAATATTTGGAAGTATTTAAGAGTTACTGTCAACTCAGAGAGAGACAGAGGAGGTATTGGGAGATGAAATTGAACATTTTGCCTTTCATATTATACTCTTCTGTTTACATTTCTTTCTTATGGTGTACATGGTTGATGATATAATGAAAGACTAATTTAAAAAATGAATACAAAAATCAAGACATAGGATACAAATACATTCCTGGCCTCCATGTGAGACATGCATTTGCTCCCCAACTCTAGACGATGACCAGGGCTGGAAGAAGAGGGAGGAAGATACTGAAGTTGTTTCTCAAGATGAAGAGGAAGGAGTGGACGGGCCTCATAGTGGATGGGAAGATGCACAGCAGCCACAGCAGCAGAAAGGGGTGTGGATGTGACTTGGCACCAGGTCACCCCAGAGTGTGACCTCCAAAGGCACTTCCCGGGGGGTCACTATCCGGCAGCTCAGATCCTTGCAAGGCTACAGGAAGCAGAGCATGTGAGGATGGGTGTCTGAAAAGACAGTCTCTTCCTGACCCTTGGACCTGAACTGAGTCAACTGGAAATTTCTCTAGGGGATGGCAGAGCAGTGGACCTATTACTCCTGTAATTAGAAGTTACTTTACATAACAAATAGCATTGACTCTGTCTTTGTTCTTGGTTGTTGTGTAAATCTATTAGGAGGACAATTAGAAACAAAAGTCTTCTGGGGCACCTGGGTGGCTCAGTCAGTTAAGTGTCCCACTTCAGCTCGGGTCATAATCTCACAGTTTGTGAGTTTGAGCTCCGCGTGGGGATCTGTTCTGACGGCTCAGGGCCTGGAGCCTGCTTCAGATTCTGTGTCTCCCTCTGCCCCTCCCCCCATCCACACTGTCTGTCCGTCTCTCTCTCAAAAGTAAATAAGAATTAAAAAAATTAAAAACAAAAACAAAAACCTTCATTTAGACATTGAAATTCAAACCCAAAATATGGAGAGTGTGACCTTTGAATTATTCCTCTGAGAACTGCATAGGGTGTATTTTCGAGAAATGGGGCGGGCAGACTGTGCTAGTCAAGAAAGCATGGAGATGTAGACATGGGGTGTATGACAGGGACAGGGACTCCACTGGGGCTGCCTTTAAAGGGGCTTGAGGAGGAGTAGAAAAAGAAGGAGGGCTTGGGTCCATGTATTCGCTTCCTGTGGCTGATGTAACAAATTACCACACACCGGGTGGTCTCAAACAACAGAGGTTTACTTTCTCACAGTCATAAAGGCCAGAAGGGCCACCCTAGTTTCATAGGAATAAGATCAAGGCGATGGCAGAAGCCTGCTCCCTCTGGAGGCTGTAGGAGAGAATCTGGTCTTTGTCTCTTCCAGCTGGTGGCGGCTGCCCGAATTCCTGTATCAGTGCTGATTCCTGCTGTGCCTGTATTACTCTCAATTCTGCCTCTCCTCTCTGCCCCCCATCTCCCTCTGTCCCCCTCTTACAAGGACACTTGTGATGGCATCTAGAGCCCACCTGGATAATCTGGGATCATCTCTCCACGATGAAATCCTTGATTGTAATCGCATCTGCAAAGATCCTTGTTCCTTATCATGTGACATTTACAGCCTCCTGGGATTAGCACCTGGTGCCTTGGGGGCCACTGTTTAGCCTCCTAGAATCCAGATCACGAAAGTGAGCCCTAGAGATTTCTGTGCCCAGAAAATGAGGATTTGGACAGCGCAAGGGTTTATGAACATTATTATAATGTCATCTGGATCCTTCTGCATCCACCCCAGACAGGTGTTTGTTTGGTTTTTTGACATTTATGTATTTTTGAGAGACAGAGACAGAGCACGAGCAGGGGAGGTGCAGAGAGAGAGGGAGACACAGAATCCGAAGGAGGTTCCAGGCTCTGAGCTGTCAGCACAGAGCCTGACGCAGGGCTCAAACTCATGAACTATGAGATCATGACCTGAGCCGAAGTTGATTGCTTAACTGACTGAGCCACCCAGGCACCCCATGGACAGGTGTTTTGTTATTGGCTTATTGTACCTGCCTTGTGTCTTTGGGCAACAACAGGTATGTGGACCTTGGACCCTGTAACCCCTTCAAATTCTTATTTGATAGCTCCTGGTACTGTTAGCATTTCTTTAGAAAACAGAGTGGGGGACATTTGTTTTAGACTCATTTGGGAAACAGCTGGTAGGTACATTTAAACGAAAGGCACAAATCTTTTCTGAGTTCAGTTTCTTTGTAAGTGAGCATGAAGCATATTCATTTAGAATTATAATTGCATTCATCGGCAGAATCACACGAGTTAGTACAGGACACTGGGGAGATCCCGGTACACATATTCCATTTATTTCTGTCTCGGTTGGAATCAGTATTGCCCATCACAAATAAGAAAAAGAAAAGCAATTTTGTTAAATGTATTAGTATGGGAAGATAGTTAAGTATTGAAAAAGAGAAGGAACAATTTGTAAGCAGAAGCAAGTGATATATTTCTTTTTTCTTAAGTTTTTGGGGGCACCTGGGTGGCTCAGTCGGTTAAGCGTCTGACTTTGGCTCAGGTCATGATCTCATGGTTTGTGAGTGTGAGCCCCGCGTTAGGCTGTTTGCTGACAGCTTGGAGCCTGGAGCCTGCTTTAGATTCTGTGTTTCCGTCTCTCTCTGCCCCTCCCCTGCTCCTTCTCTCTCTCTTTCTCTCAAAAATAAATAAACATTAAAACAATTTTTTTTTAGTTTTTATTTATTTATTTTGAGAGAGAGAGAGAGAGAGAGAGAGAGAGAGAGAACACGTGCATGAGTCAGGGAGGGGCAGAGAAAGAGAATCCCAAGCCGACTTCACATCGTTAGCACAGAGCCCTACCCCGGGCTCCAACCCATGAACAACAAGATCATGAACTGTGCAGAAACCAAAAGTCGGACTTTCATCCGATTGGGCCACCCTGGGGCCCCACACGTGATATATTTCTTATTGTGATCAATTTTTGCTTTAGTAAAAAGGTGCTGTTTCTTCCACTGTTGTTTCTGATGCCTCAATCTTCATCCTTTCTGGAAATAATTTTGTTCATCTTTCAGTTGAAAATCTTCTTTCAACTCTTAAAATAGTATTGTTGGCAGTATTGTGTGTGTGTGTGTGTGTGTGTGTGTGTGTAGAAGATTAGTAAGGCGGAATTGGAAATGGTTCTTGTTTTCAGTGTTTCCTGGGTTACACTGGTTAAAAGTGCATTCTTTTTGCATTTTCAGGGCTTTCAAAGTGCACGCCAGAGACCCCAGATGAGACATTGCCAGTTAAATACCACAAATGTTGCTTTCATTAGCCCATGAGTGAGTGAGGGAAGATAAGACCCTGTGTGATGCCATGTGGATAAAAGGCCAAATGGAGTGGAATGGACAGCCCTTGTAAAATGACCAAGTTCAAGAAGATGTTGCATGTACCAAAAATATAAAATTCAAAAATGCTTCAATATCATGAGAAAATAATTTTATAAATCAGCATCAGGATTTCACACACACATACACACATATACATATATATATACATTTATATATATAAATATACATACATATATATATGTGTGTGTGTGTGTGTGTGTATATATATATATATATATTTTTTTTTTTTTTTTTTTTTTTTACTCTGAATATATATATTCATTTGTATCTTCAAACAGTTCTGTGAGACAAGGTGGAACCCAGGGCTCTTTTCACTACATCACACTACCGTGGTGGTTGAGAAACCTGTCTCAAGGGCTTAGCACCGTGTGAAACACACACACAACTACTTTCGCATTTGTTCTTTAAATGCTTTGACTGGAAGGTGCAACTTGCCCCAGTAAGGACGGCATGTTGTGACAGGAAAATGATCTTTGTTGCTTCGTTCAAAAAGATATTGGGACAACATTGCATCAAAGGATAAAGAAAATCAATACTTTCTTCCTCCAGATAAGCACCCCTCAAGCACTAGCCAGGATGCTTACTAAATATCAGGATTTCTCATCCATGGAGGAGGGGAAGGAAAAAAAAAAAAGAGGTTAGAGTGGGAGAGAGCCAAAGCATAAGAGACTCTTAAAAACTGAGAACAAACTGAGGGTTGATGGGGGGTGGGAGGGAGTGGAGGGTGGGTGATGGGTATCGAGGAGGGCACCTTTTGGGATGAGCACTGGGTGTTGTATGGAAACCAGTTTGACAATAAATTTCATATATTGAAAAAAAAATCAGGATTTCTCCTTCTGATCCCAGACCTCCAAAGCAGATAGGAATTAAACACACTAATATTTGAGTAGCGCTGTTTTTAACTATCTTGCTTTTTGGTAGAGATATATTCCTTCCCCTCCTTTTAATTCCCTGTTATCTACTATGTCCATTGGAGACACCAATGTTGCTATAGCAGCAATCAATTGCAGACTTATCTTGTTGGTTGTGTTGGTGGGCATCCAGCCCATAATGTCTGCACCTACTTCGTGTTTAACTAGTCATAGGAGAAGAATTCTAGTCTGAATTTGTGTGGGATTATGCCCTAGACATGGATGTGGCAGCACACCATTAGAGCACTAGCTCCTGAGTCTGTTTCTTGGGTGCATTCCACACAGAAGGTGGAGGTCAGACTTTGACGGGGAGGGGCAGATAAGAGGGAGTCTCAGGGAGATTCTGGTAGTTATCTGGGGACTGAGATCCATTTTGATTCCTATGTGTGCCTCTTATAAGCAGTGTCCTTCTAGGCAAAGAAGATACATTTTCTTTTGTTTATGTGATTTATCTTTGGGATTATGATTTTTTCTTTAACGGTCCTGCTACTACCTCTGTTTCAGATTACCCCCCACCTCCTGCCTCCCCTTTCCCTTGTTGACCAACACTATTTTGCACAAGTTTCTCCTCTTAATATGAGAGTAAGTTTTAGACTCAGCCACAAAGAACAAGAAATGGTTAGTCTAAGCCAGTCAAGGAGGATCTGTGGTCCTTGCCAAAGATTGGCCCTGGCAACGTCATGTGATACATGCCATAGAAAGGGAAGTCTGTGGGAGTTTCTGGAGAAATGTTTTCTTCATTCTCAAAGATAGATGTTCATGAAGAAGTGGTTACTTTCTGCTGCTGACATTTTTGTTTCTGCACGTGATGCTTGGAATGGTGACAGTCATCTTGGGATAATGAAGGGACATGACCCGAGGAGACCGTGCTAAGTGTTACTGAGAGGAGCCCTGGGTCCTTGTCAAGCTCATGAGGCTGCCTGTCTAAGGCTACAATCTGCTTATCTCAGGACCTCTTGTCATATGAGATAATAAATCCTCTCATGTCACTTTGAGCTTGTGTGTGTATGCACATATGTGTGTTCTTGTTTGTATTTACTTGTAGATAAAAACTTCCTAATGGAGACCTATCACAAAAAAGAAACTTATTTCGGATTCATGATCTGGGTTGGAAAGAATATGGCACATAGTCATATTTGAACTTAGTGGACACGGCCCTGAAGTTTGAGGAGGCAGCTTGTGCTTTAGAATGGAGATTCCAGAGCAGTATTTTCATAATTTTAATATGTATTTGAATCTGAGGAACTTGTTAAAGCACAGATCTGATTGAAGAGTTCTGGCTTGGGACCACAAATTCTACATTTCTTGTGTGGTCTCAGCAGATACCACTGCTGTTGGTCTGCAGGCCACAATTCCAAACATCGGAGGCTAAAAACTGATACAACTCAACTTCCCTCTAACAGCCATTGAACTTTGAACAAACTACTATCCTGGAAAAAAAAAACAAGTCTTTTTTTTTTTTTTTTTTTTTTTTGAGAAAGTTTGATACTGTGTTACTGTGGAAATGTTATTTGACTCCTAGAAGTCTCATTTTGATTTTATGCTATCTTGTATCTGTGACAGAGATAAACTTCTCACCTAAAAGGAGAAGGATTTTTAAATTTTTTTAATGTTTATTTATTTTTGAGAGAGAGAGACAGAGTGTGAGTGGGAGAGGAGCAGAGAGAGAGGGAGACACAGAATCCAGAGCAGGCTCCAGGTTCGAGCCTGACGCGGGGCTCGAACACATGAACTGTGAGATCATGACCTGAGCTGAAGTCAGACGCTTAACCGGCTGAGCCACCCAGGCGCCCCAAGGAGAAGGATTTTTTAAAAAGTAACATTTTTTTCCTTCTATGCATAGAATCCAATAGAAATGAGTGAGCACACACCAGCAATTAAGTGTAAATGTTGGGACAGCCATAGCAAACCTAGAATAATGGATGTTTCAACTCTAAGAAAATGTTGTCATTGAAACTCAAGAGATAATGCCACCAGAAATCTCTAGGAACTATGCCTTGTCCATGTGGTGGTGAAGGAATGACAGAATCTTTTAATATGAAACCTGACTTGTCTCATAGATGTTACGAGAACATTGGACTGGCCAAGGGTACAGACACTGCCGTTAAGGAAAATAAAACTTATTTGTCCATAAGAATGTTGGAAATATGACTTTAGTCTCAGGAACGCTATATTCAACTAAATTATGTCCCTTCATTTATTCATTAACTCATTGAACAAATATCGAGAACCTACTATGTGCCGGATGCTGTGCTAAATGTTATAAAAAGATATAAAAAGATAAGGTCTCTAATCTTGAGGAATGTAAATACAGACAGAAAGCTGACATGGGGGTATGTATAAGTCATAGTAAAGGAAGCACTCACGGCTGCCTCAGGGCATCAGGAAACAGCCCACGGGTTAGTAATGTTCAAGCTGTGACTTGGAAATGGGTAGAACATGGCAGGGAGGCTAGTGTGAGAAGAGGGTTCGAGGAAGGCATTGTAGAAAAAGTGAAAATTGTGGGCAAAAGTGTATAGGCATGAGGAAGCTGCATCCAGGCAATAGAAAGTATAGAACAAGGAAATGAGAAATTTATATGAAACTCATGCAAATACATAGTTTTTATTGTTTCTATAGTTTTGACAATTTGGCATCCAGAAAAGTAAGATTAATGATAAGAAATATTTTTAAATTTTTATTTATTTATTTTTGAGAGAGCAGAGAGAGGGAGAGAGAGAGAGAGCACAAGCAGGGGAGGGGCAGAGAGAGAGGGAGAGAGAGAATTCCAAGCAGGCTCTGCACTGTCAATGCAGAGCCTGACACAGGGCTTGACCTCGTGAACCAAGAGATCATGACCTGAGCTGAAATCAAGAGTCAGACGTTTAACCAGTTGAACCACCCAGACATCCCAATGATAGGAAGTCTTAAGAGTACATTTGAAACTAGTGGACTGGCACATGGGATGTTCATTGAATGTACTATATGTACAGACAGGAACTGTAAACTATGGGATGTGTTGGTTTAAGGCAATTTGAAGACGTACAGCCTCTGAGGTCCTGGAGAGTATTTGCCTCACCTAAGGACACTCAATGGAAATGAAAATTAAACTCTTCTCCATCCATATCTCATGACACATATGAGGCAGGATTTTGCCCGTAGGTGGCTTATGTTTTGGCTTGTCTGTTGGCTTAGTATGTTTTTAAGGAGGAATATTCTGAAATTCTGAAATCCCTATTTGAGGCGAGGAGCGTCAGGGGGCTTCAATCAGAAATGGGGGGCCTATTTTGGACTCTGTGATTAACTTGGAGTCTAGAGATAAAAGTTGAACGACTGGAAATCTTAAAACTACATTGTCTTCAGCAGACTGGCAAATGGTATCGTGGCTGTAACTGGCTTCTCCAGAATTCAATCTAACATTCTTACCCTCTGCTTCCTTTGAAATAAATTTAATAACCAGACTCTCATCATCAGAGTCTCTTGGTAAAGCAAAACCCTGCTCTGTCTCAGAATGTTCCAGTGATCTCCCAGGCAGTATGCAGGATTTCATAATTCTGAGTATCTGCTATGCTGATACTAGTATGGAGAAGGGACAAAAGTGCCAAAGGGCTTAGTAGGGTCTAAATCCTTCAGTGCATTGGAGCAGTGTTAGGAAGTGATCATAAGGAAAATGTAGGAATGGGCCTCACAGGAAATAGTCTTTGGTGGAAGAGACATCTTCAGCGATCTATTTACTCTACCGCTTAATGGTGGAGTGATGTGTCCTTAGGGACTTGAATCTGGGAGAAATTGTAAAATGTATTGAAAAAAATTAATTTTTTTCGTTCTAATAAACTTTGTTAAAATGATCCATTGGAAGACAGTCGTAGCTGAGCTCTTGTGCAGTTATAGCACTAGGATATTAAGTCAGTAGGTTTCCACTATCCAAACCAGTCTTTGTTTTCTCTGAACTTACCCCAGGAACCTGCAGGGCCATCAGCCACAAAAAGAGGATCCATCCACTTCTGTAGAGTGGGTTTGCCAGGTTTAGCAAATAGAAATGTGGGACACCCAGTTCAATTTGAATTTCAGAAAAATAAACAATTTTTTAGCTTAGGTAGGTTCCACATATTGCACAAAACCCCATTAGACACTGCGTCTTTGATTCCCCATGACATTCTTGTATTCCACAGAGCTTTACCTGGGAGCCGGTACTCTGAAATTGTATCAGAAACTCATTTCTCCTATTTGGAAATTGACTTTCACCTAATAAGGGAATTAGCTATCAAGAGGTTCCTGGAATTGTAATTACCCATTGTAAACCAGAGGCCTTTCCATCATTCATGTGCACAGAACGAATAAACCTTTCATGCTACAGAGGGACCTTTATGAAGGAGAGTTGACCCAACTTGTAGAAAGTGTAGGAGTCCATAATTAGGAAGGTTTTATGACTTCCTTTCTCAGGAAAGAAGAGCCAGTGACAATTTGGCTTCTGATCCCCATTTTAAAAATGTGTCAGAAGCTACTGTTGTGGGGTTTGTAGCATTAACAATTTTGTAAGATTTCCAGAACCTTTTATTTTAGTTTGTCTCTTGTCTAATTTCCCATAGTGAGTGTCAGTGAAACCTGTAAAAAAATTAAAGAGTGGGTTTCTGGTCTAGAAAGCATGGCGAAGTAGACAACCTAAAATTTTGCTACTACAGTTCTCAGAAGTGTGGGGTAATATCGAATACATATTATTCTAAATGCATAACTGAGAAAAGAAAAAAATAAAATGTCATGTGTTGGAAACTAAGCCAGAACTGAAAACCAGAGCAGAAAGTATGGGTGTGAGTTGCTGTGGCTGACTGAGCAGGGGCTGTCAGTCTTTTTTTTTTTTTTTCTTTAAACATTTATTCATTTTTAAGAGACAGACACAGAGCATGAGTGGGGGAGGGGCAGAGAGAGAGGGAGACACAGAATCCAAAGCAGGCTTCCAGGCTCTGAGCTGTCAGCACAGAGCCCGACATGGGGCTTGAACCCATGAACCGCAAGATCATGACCTAAGCTGAAGTCAGATGCTTAAACAACTGAGCCACCCAGACACCCAGGGCTATCAGTCTTGATATTATGGTTTGGACTTCAACACTTGTGAGGTGAAAGGGGTTGAGTGTTGTCCCTGTGAGAGGTGGGTCTTGGAACTTACACATCTGCCTTAAGGGACACTTAAGTGACCCACCTATGGACTAAAAATAATTGTCCACTAGGACAAGCAAAACACAAGCATTTTTTCCTGTTTGCTGGGCTCTTAGAATTCAAAAATGTAGGTGTCAGCCTCCACAGTTTCGGGGTTTGAATTTTATAACTGGTATAGTCTGCGACTTCAATTCTTCTACTATAAGAGTGGGAAAAACGAATTTTGGTACACATTTAAGCAATCTCCTCTGCATTATTCTTTTATATGCTTTTATATTTTAATAATTTCAGAGTTTGGAAAGCCATTTTATATAAGTTGCAAAACCCTTAGGCCATAAAGAGAATTGATTGATTTGGCCCTGTAAATATAAAAAATTATTATCTGGCAAAATCACCACGATTGAAGTCAAAAGCTCTGTTGTATCTTGGAAAAATACAACTCATCTGTTAGAGAAGGGGCTAACTCCCAAAATGTATGAAGATGGCCTGAATCAAAATAAAATAACTATGTCTACGTTTTCTTCTAAGAGTTTTATAGTTTTAGCTCTTATGTTTAGTTCTTTGACAATTTCTGAGTTCATTTTTGCATATGGTGTCAGATAGGGAGTTCAACTTCATTCTTTTGCATGTGGATATTCACTTGTTATAGCACCATTTGTTGAAAAGGCTATTCTTTCCTCATTGAATTTTCTTGAAATATTTGTCGAAAATCGACAATGAATGTAAGCATTTAGTTTGGACTCTCAATTTTATCAAATAGGTTTATAAGTATATCCTTTTGCTAGTATTGCATGTTAGCAGTATTAAGGCTTTTGATCCATGGTCATGGAATGTCTTTCCATTTATGTAGGTCTTTAGTATCTTTTTTTTTTAAGTTTACTAATTTATTTTGAGGGAGAGAGAGACCGCATAAATGAGGGGGAGGCAAAGGGAGAGGGAGAGAAAGAGAATCTCAAACAGGCTCAGGGCTCAAACTCATGAAACTGTGAGATCATGTCTTGAGCTGAAACTGAGTGGGATGCTTAACTGACTGAGCCACTCAGATGCTCCTATCTGGGTTTTTAATTTCTTTCAGCAATATTTTTTAAGTTTTCAATGTGTAATTATTCATACTTTTGTTAAATTGATTCCTATTTTATTCTTTTTAAAAAATGTTTATTATTTTTGAGAGAGAGAGAGAGAGAGAAAAACAAAGAGAGAGAGAGAATGTGAGCAGGAGAGGAGCAGGGGGAGAGAGACACACAGAATCTGAAGCAGGCTCCAGGCTCTGAGCTCTCAACACAAAGCCAGACGCGGGGCTTGAACTCACGAACTATGAGATCATGACCGGAGCTGAAGTCAGAGGCTTAACTGACTGAGTCACCCAGGTGCCCCTCCTATTTTATTCTTTTTGATGCTATTGTAAATGAAGTTTTCTTAATTTCATGTTCTTAATAATAGTTTTCTTATTTTTTTTTTTTTTAATTTTTTTTAACGTTTTATTTTTGAGACAGAGAGAGACAGAGCATGAACAGGGGAGGGTCAGCGAGAGGGAGACACAGAATCTGAAACAGGCTCCAGGCTCTGAGCTGTCAGCACAGAGCCCGACGCAGGGCTCGAACCCACGGACCGCAAGATCATGACCTGAGCCGAAGTCGGCCGCCCAACTGACTGAGCCACCCAGGCGCCCCAGTTTTCTTATTTTTTAATTTTAATTGTATAAAAATTCAATTTATTTTTGCATATTAACCTCGTACAGTAAAACCTTGGTTTGCAAGCATAATTTGTTCCAAAAACATGATTGCAACCCAAAGCACTCATATATCAAAGCTAATTTCAAGAACCATTGCCTCAGTTGTGATCATGTGACATTCGGTGTCATGTATTACTTGTATCGCAAGACATCACTCATTTATCAAGTAAAAATTTATTAGAAATGTTGGCTCATCTTGTGGAACACTCACAGAACAAGTTACTTGCAATCCAAGGTTTTACTGTATCCTGAAAAAACTTGCTGAATTCATTTGTTTGCTTTACTAGTTCTTTGTGGATTTCTTAGGATTTTCCACATACAAGATGAGGTAATCTGCAAATAGCGATAATTTTATTTCTTCCTTTTCATCTAGATATCTTTTACTTATTTTTATTTTTATTTTGCCTAGTTGCCCTGGCTAGCATCTCTAGTACAATGTTGGATTGAGTGGCAAGAACTGACATCCTGTCTTCTTCCTGATCTTTGGGAAAACAGTTACCCTTTAACTATTAAGTATGATTTAGTTGTGGTGTTGTTTTTTTTTTTTTTGTTTTTTTGTTTTTTTTTTGTGAATGCCCTTTATTAGGTGCATTTATCTTGTTTTCCCAGTTTTTAAAGTTTTTTTTTAAATCATGGAAAGTGTTACATTGAGCCAAATACTTTTTTTTCTGTATCTATTAAGGTGATCACGTGATTTTGTCCTTTATTCTATTAACATAGTATATTGCATTGGTTAACTTTTGCATGTTGAACCAACCATGCATTTCTGGGATAAATTCCACTTGGCCATGTATATAATCTTTTTAATGTATTGCTAGGTTAAGCTGGCTGGTATTTTGGTAAGAATTTGTGAAAGAGTAGTGTTAATTCTTCTTAAACATCATGTAGGATTCACTAGTGAAGGCATCTGGGTCTTTGCGGGAATTTTTTTGCTTACTAATTGTTTCTTTACTTTTTATGTGTTTATTCAGATTTTTACTTCTTTTTTGAGTCAGTTTGAAGAGTTCATATATGTCTAGGAACTTGTCCATTTTATGTAGGTCATCTAATTAGTTGGCATATAATTGTGATTAGTATCTTATTTTCACAGACAGTTTTAAGACTTGCTGAAGCTTCAGTACTGAAACATGTGAGGAAAATAGTTATGGATTAGGGGAAAATAAAAGAGAACCCACCAGAACTAATTTCTCTAAAGGAGATGAGAGAGGCATCTGGGTGGCTCAGTTGGTTGAGCACCCAACTCTTGATTTTGGCTCAGTCATGATCCTGTGGTTGTGGGATTAAACCCTGCATCAGGCTCCATGCTGGGTGTGGAACCTACTTGGGATTCTCTCTCTCTCTCTCTCTCTCTCTCTCTGCCCTTCTCCCCCTGCTCGTGCGCACGCGCGCTCTCTCTCTCAAATAAGATAAAAAACTAAAGGAAAGCAAAAGAGGTAGAGGGAAAAGTGTAACTATGATATTTCCAAATACTTTGGGATTAATATAGGGCTCACACTCAGATGCCATGCAGGTCAAGTATATCAGTTGTTCACAATCTGTATCCATGGGAATTGAGTTTACTTCTATTGTGATTGGTTAGTGCTTGCACTGTACCAACTTTAAATATTTTTTAATATGACTACTGTGTAAATACCAGGAGCCAATGTAGGATAACCAGAATAAGAGAAGTGTTTGTTCAACAGAATTCTTACTTCTAGAATATGTGATGTGAAGGACTAGACAGTATGAATTCTCTCCTGGACAAAACGAGAATGCACAAAACATTTGATCATTGATAGAAGTGGGAGAAGCCATTGCTAGAAATTAGAGCAGTAGGAGAATTTAGAACATATAGTCTTGTTAAAGGGGAAAAATAAGGAGCAACTAGAAAATTAAATCTTTTAGAACTTCCAAAAAAAAAAAAAAAAACAAATGTAAGATGCTAAATTAATACAGAGTAGATGTAATGGAAGTAGTAGAGTTCATCTTTGTTTTATATATTGATGAGCTTTCCCACGTAGGGCTGCCCTTATGCAGGACACTTAGAATTATGTAAGGTGGGAGTTAGAAGGGACATTTGAGGTCACACAACTCCATCTCAGATAACATGGTTGTTATAAATGCCAGCTCCTGACTCCCCGCTTTCCATACTGTGTGAAGCAATACCCTTCTGGTTCTATCCTGTTATTGAAGCCTTTTTGCTTTTTTATTAGTATTTTTTAAGTCTTTCTAAGGGAAAAGCCATCTTTGCTGTGATTTCTATATCTCAGTATTCTATTTAAGATTAACATGATTATTTTCTTTGAATGAATGTAAGAAAGCTATGATAAAGATCTCAGAGCACTTTGTGATTGATCCACTTCCTAGGACAGAATTATTTATCTTGAGTCTTGAAAAACTGAGCTGCTACATGTAGCTAAATTTTCTCAAATGTTACTTCTTTGAACATCGTACTTTTAAATTTTAACCATCTTGAATAATATCTTTCGGAAATCGATTACACGTCTCAGCCTTGTTGGATAGAGTTTATAGTACTATAGAGTTTATAGTATCTGTTTTCAGAATGCTTTTATACTCATCTTTTAAAAACCTATTTTGTTCACTACTTAAAAGGTCGTGTACTATTCAATTGCGTGAAAATTTATAATTCACCTAATAGTTGGATGATAACGCTATTTCAACTTTTTTTGCCCCTTTTCATGAATGCTGTTATGATGGACACCTTTATACAGGCTATTACTAAGCACATATATTCTTTGGTGTTACTTAAAATCTGGTGCCTTCAGGATTGCTGAGGGACACTGGGTCACTTGGCATTACACTAAGAAGTATATAGTGTCTTATGGTTTTGATTCTCATAATTTCCTGTTTTAATATTTGCTTTTCTCCCTTGATGTCAGATTGTTCATCACTCCAAGTGTTTCTGCTTTGTTAAGATTTATCCTCTGCATTTTATTTTTTTTCATACTTCAAATAAGTTGTAAAATGGGAAGCCAGGTAACTGAGTGTGCTGTACTTGCATATGAAGACACGTGGGTACAGAAAAAGTACCTTGGAGGAGAAAAGTACCCACGTTTTATTAAACAGAATTATTCACCCAGGCCAGATAATTTTTTGAAACAAAACTTCAGGTTTGTTGGATGAAGTTCTTGTTACTCTACTAAATTTTAAGGAAATAAATCTGAAAATAAGAGAAGATTTCATTTGAAGTATGGCTCTGACAAAAAAGTCCATCGAGATTTGTGAGTGAAGGGATATTTCTTATTTTTATGACTGGGTGAAGTGGTGTGAATTTCGAAGGGGTCGGGAAGAAGGGAAGCATTAGAATTTATGGATTTGGAGAGATGGAATGATCTGCGTGGTTGCACTCTGGCACAGCTCTCTCCCTAGACATATAAACTGCTACCCGACTTAACGTGTTGTTGAATAGTCATTTCATCTAGGGCTCCATGACATTTGTTCCATGACACACAGGCCTCTACCTGATCTATTTGGAATGCAATATATTATCAGTCATGTCTGCTAATGCTAACTGCTGAATATCAAAGCTTCTAAGCTAACTTCCACTTCCTAGGTGATTATCCCAGCAGTTCACAAGGGGAAGTACAGATGTACAAATCATTATACATGACTTTCAACTCACTTGCAAAAACCCTGGGGTGGTATTTTTGAAGTATATTTGGCTGAGCATAGGGCACAGAATTGCCAAATGTAAATTTGAAGATTGGATGCCAGGGGGTTCTTACATGGCTAATGGCACATAGAAGCCTTTTCCATGAGCAACCAGCACCCATATTCTAGAAAAGAATTGGCCAATAAGGCAGGCTGGGATGGCCAGAGAGTTCATATGGAGGCTGTCTCTTGTCCTCAATAGGCCCTGTGTTTGGCAATCTCTGTTTTACCAGAATATGCTCCTACATTCATTTGGGTGGAGATATGAAATATATGATATATCACTGGGTAGAAATGATATGAGAAAATGTTATATAATATGAGAAGATAGACATGGGGATATTTTACTACAAGGGAAACACACACAGACACACACTCCGTCACACACACTCTAAACCAGGAGATCTGAGTTTCAGTCCTGGCTGTAGCAATCATTCATTCTTTGGTCTTAAGTCATTTAACTTTTCTGTGTCTCATCTATTTTGTAAATTAGAATACATGATGGGCAGCAGTTCGGTTCCTAATAGATTGGAAGCCTGTGTTGACTAGGGTGTAGGTGAGGTCGTTGTAACAAAAAGATGTTATTGGACTTGTTTTAAAAAATTATGTAAAAGCTTTGATTTCTCCAGACCATTATTTGACAAAACTTCATAGTAAACTACTCACTAGGGTGATAGATTGTCAGTCCAACAAAATCCAATGATCAGATTTTCATTACTGACCTTCTGTTCATCCTTTTCTTTTTTGCTTCTCTATAAAATAATTATATTCATAGATGCACTGATCTTGGTACCTACAAATTTATAATCCACATCCATGTTAGGGTTCTGGTACCATTTATGTTTACATTATTTTGAATTCTACCATTCATATTACTTTAAAAATATCTCTTATTTTTAATTTTTTAAAATATTTGTTTATTTTTGAGTGAGAGAGAGTGCAAGCAGGGGAGGGGCAGAGAGAGAAGAGGACGGAGGGTCCGAAGTGGGCTCTGCATTGACAGCAGAGAGTTGGATGCAGGGTTTGAATCCACGAACCGTGAGATCATGACTTGAATGGAAGTCGGATGCTCAAGAGACTGAGCAACCCAGGTGCCTCCAAAATATCTACTTTGAAACTTAAAGGGCTCTCCTTTGAGTCAAAGATTCACGTTCTTTAATTGGGTGGGGGGGGGGGATGGAAATGTAACCTAATGGTGACAATAAAAATAAAAATTTACTCTCAAATAAAAGACAAGGATAGGAACCCCATAGCTGAGATAAACTGCATTCTGTTAACTAAATCTAATCCGAGGCAAAGTCAACAAACTAGTCCTCAAGATGTGTACACAACCTTTGAGAAAATAAGGACAATTAAGAAATTAATGCGATGTCTGTGGAAAGCCTAAATGCATTTACATTCAAATTTGTAAAACATCGTTGAACAAAATGGTTTCCTTGCCTTTCTCTTCTGAAATCATCCTTTCATCTACCTCAAGCTGGTTAATAAACACTAGTCTTCACATAATGCCTTGAGACAAATAGGAAGCTGCATTGACAGCCTACCACAGGTCACATGGTCAAGTCCCTCCCACATAAACCAGCACCTTCTCAAACATGGCTGCAGGGCAGGACCCTGGGGGAGCTTCTGAAAATACGGAGTTTTGGATTTTACCCCTGCCTTCTGAGTTTGAATCTTGGGTTGTTGCATCTAGAAATCTGTACTTTTTTCGAGGCTGGAGAACTAGCCTAGCCCTTGCCTTCACGTCTGCATGGGAGCCACCATCCTGAAACTTTCTGGAAAGATACGTATATACATTATATTGAAAATCCTGTAGGAAAAAAAAGTGCTTTAGATTCCTCATACACCTTTGGCGTCATGATTTTAAACTAAACAATGTCTAAGGTTTGGAAACTCTTTTTCAGATCTCACCCATGTTCTTCCTGCTCCTATTAAATCTGTTTTGTTTGATGATATTCAGGCATCATTTGCATATTGGAGCCTGGCAAGCTTCACTATTTCTTTTGTCTAGATAACTAGTTTTATTTCCTTCACTATAATTTTTTTTGCCCATGATTTCTGTTTTCTTCTTTTTAAAAAAATGTTTATTTATTTTGAGAGACAGAAAATCTTTGGTCTTTCCAGCCCTGGTTTCCAGTGGAGACTGCCAAGGACAACAGAGAGAGGGCAGAGAGAGAGTGCAGAGAGAGAGGGCAGAGCTGCCAGATGCCTGGTTGATAATGGTTGGAATGGAAGTTCCTGACCTCATGAAACTTACAGACAGATGTAAGTCAGCTCCCTGACTCATTAAGGAAACACACACACACACACACACACACACACACACACACACAGACACACACACACACAGTTTACAGTGCCAGGAGAGCATGTGTTGGGAGTGACCGACCTAATCAGGGAAGTCAGACAGGTATTCTCCTGGCCATTGTTGATAGAGCTGAACACTTGGAGTCAAGCACAGTCTCACTTAATCCAAAAGGTTGGCTGGGTGGGATGCAGCCATTCTGGTAGAAGGGGGCTATGAGGAGCCTAGAAACGGCTGAAACTGAGAGGTGAGGGGAGCCCACAAAGCATGAGGTCAGGCCCATGAGTTGGGAAGAATTTGAGGGACATAGATGGCCACCTTTTGGCCTGTAGTGTGAATCCTAGCGTGTTAAGTTTTCCAGGCTATGTGCTGAGGTGCCCTGGGGTGCCGTGGGGAATTCACAGGGGTGTCATGTTTTAAGATTTTGAGGGAAGCAGCAACATCTGTTGGCCACCACGTGAACTACTACTCTAACTTATCTGCACCTAATTACTTAATAAATGGAACAAGTAGGTATTCTTTTTAGCCTAGGGGCTCTGGGAAAAAATTGCTGAGACACATTTACTGTGAGCTGAGCAATTTGGGAACCCATCCTAAGAGTGATGGGAAGCCTTATAGGGTGACTTTTGTCCTAAAGAGGGTGATGCTCAGATTTGGAAAAGATGACCCTAGCAACAAAGTGGGGAATGGAGTGGGGGGGGGGGTGTGGGCGGGCAGTGCAGATGTGACGGCACAGAGACAGTAAGAGAGGAGGAAGACTGAGGCTGGCCCGGGGGTGTCCTGAAAGCCAGGTGGAGGGTAACCTCAGCTCCTTCTCTAAAGTCCAACACAAGTCTAATCATTATTAGACATGCACAGAGCATGTATCCTAATGCATCTTAAAAATATTTTAAAAATGTTTTTAATGTTTATTTATTTTTGAGAGACAGAGACAGAGTGTAAACAGGAAAGGGGCAGAGAGAGAGAGGGAGACACAGAATCCGAAGCAGGCTCCAGGCTCTGAGCTGTCAGCCCAGAGCCTGACTCGAGGTTCTAACCCATGAACCTCAAGATCATGACCTGAGCTGAAGTCAGATGCTTAACCAACTGAGCCACCCAGGTGCCCACCCCCCCCTTTTTTTTAATGAAAAACCTTATCCTGGGCATTTTTTCCCCTCAGATATAATCTGAAGTTAGGTCTAAATTGCCTGAATGACGTGTGCAGGAAGTACTAACTAAGCTGGTATAAGTTTCCATATCCTATAGTCTTTTATCCAGGGTAAGGAATACGACATAAGGCTATGATACACCCCAGACCAGATAATGTGAATTGAAGCCCCAGCTCTACCATTTATAAACTCTGTCATCCTTGGGATATCATTACCTTCTCCTGGCCTCAGTTTCCTCGTCACACACTTCACAGGGCTGTCGCAAAGACTAGAAGCCAGACAGGTGAATTGCTGAGGGCAGAGTCTGGCACACTGCGAGCGTTTTGCCAACATTAGCTGCTATCATTGACGTGATCGTGCTTCCCTCCCCTGCTTCCGTAGGTCCCATAACAATTCCAGATGCATATAATACCTTATATTATACGTGTGCAACCTTATACGTGTGCATACCTTATATACATGTGCAACCTTATCCATAAATGAGAAGTATGAGCTGGGATCAATGTAATAAGGTAGGGATAGCATATTATGTGTTTTGATATGGTGTGGGATCCTGGGATGCCTTCCCTCTGGGCTGGGTTGGGGCAGATTCTTCCATGGGTTTGTGGTGCCCACACACCACACCACGGCAGAGGAGGCACCAAGATTGCTGGTGTGCTGCAGTGTGGGCTACAGGTCTGGGCATTTTCATTTGGGCAGCCGGTGTGCTCAGCTCTCTAGGTATGAGACCATGAAAAATCACATCTGTTACTGTTTTTGTGGGATGAACATATTACTGCTTCACTTTTGATCTGTGAGATTACAAAGGATGCTGTCATTTGTTCATGTGGTTAAATTCGATAATTATGACGAGTGGAAAAAAAACAGGTTCCTCACCTTCCCTATAAGCATGAATGGGGATTGATCTGAGTTTTACCTGAGTGTCTCTATCTCCATCATCCCTTCCCCCAAGCCTGTTTCAGTAAAGGGAAAATAAAATAAAGTTCCTGATACAGAAAGGATAGTAAATACGCTTTAAGAATCAATCCCTACAATTGTCCTTAATATTTAGATACATAAGAGATGTCAGGTAAGACAGAATCTCAATCTATTCCAGTCACAGCTGGTGGGTTGAAGACTTGTTTTTCATTGTTTGTTCTTTGTTCGTGACCTTGTGACCAAGATTAAATAGCTTAAGAGTCAGCAAATGCCAAGGGTGACATTTTGAGACGGTTGGCCTGCCAGCGCAGTGCTATGGCACATCTCTTCACACCAGGGATCTCCTCTCAGCCTCGGCCAGCTGCTTGGCTGTTGTAGGTTTTCCTTGTGGAAGAAAAAAACAAAACCAAACAAAGCCAAACAAACAATCCTGACCCTTGCAATGGTAAGTAGCGACACGCTATCACTGATATCGCTGCTAAAAAGAGAAACCATTTGAAAACATTCCAAAAGAACAAACGACCCTGGACATATTCTCCTCATTTATGGAATAGAATTATATTTTTAGAGTGATGGTTCTCAACCCTGGGGTGCACGTTAGAATCATCCAGGACTCTTACAAAGAGCCATTCCTGGGGCCACAGTGCGATGCAATCAGCTTCTTCGGTGTCTGGGGCTGGGGACGGAGGAGCAGGAGGGGGACAAGGAGAATCGGCACTTTGTAAAAGCTCCCCGGGTCATTCGAATGTAACCAGGGATGGGTGCCCCTCATCACACAGGCGTGTTTATGAAGTAAGGAAGACATGGTAACAGAGCCTTGAGAGTCCCCAGATTTCCAGAACAGAGGAGGCGGCGGCAGTGTTTAGCCTCCTCGAGTCTAAATCCTTATTCAGCTGATCATTAGCTGAGTTACTTTGGAAAATTGCCCAACTCCTGTCAGCCTCAATTTCCTCATCCATAAAAAGGATAATAATTGGCATAAGAATGCCTATTCCAACAGGTTTTTGGAGATTTCCCTGAGGCGTGGCCAGGAAAGTCTCTGTTCTCCCCGTCGCGCCCGCCACAAAGCAGGACTCTGGCATTTTCCATACCTTCTTGCACACCCAGAAGCAGATATGAAGTCACACAGCAGAGCAAAGGGGGAAGATTTTGCTCATGGCCTCACAGGGGGTGAGAGGGCAGGCTCTCAGCTCTCATGGTACCTCACTCGCACGACTTAATAGTCACTCCCATCTGACCTCTCTGATGTTCTCCCTGTCTTACCTCCCCACCCTCCCACCCTCCATGTACCTGGCTAGAATAAAACAAATATGAGGGACACCCTGAGGATGTGAAAGGCCCGGAAGTTCTCTCCTTCTATTCCTTAACAAACAAAGAGGGGACAAAGAGAGGCACGGAGAACACATTTTTCCTGTAGGGCATGGTTTCTCAGCAGTGGTGCCGTTGACATCCCGGAGGAGATGCCCTGTGCGTCCATTTTAGTTTGCTATTGCTGTATAACGAGTTACTACAAACCTAGTGGTTTCAAATCACATACATGTTTTACCTCACAGTTTCCATGAGTCAGAAGTCCACGGAGCTGGGTGCTCTGCCCAGGGTCTCACAAGGCTGAAAAATCAAGGTGTTGCTGGGCACAATTCTCATCTGAGATCCTGTGTCCTGATGGTTGTAGGACAGCGGCCTCTGTTTTCTTCTTGGCTGTTGGATGGGGCTTGCTCTCACCAACTAGAGGCCACCTGCAGGTCCTGCTTCACGGTCTCCTCCTTAAGCAGTTCTCAACACGGCTGTTTGCTTCTTCAAGGCCAGTAAAAACTGCCAGCTGCTGCTTCTTGTCACCTGATTAGGTGAGGCCCACACAGGATATTCTGCCTCTTGCTTAATTCAAAGTCAGTTGATTAGGGATCTCCATTATTGTCACATCAAGAAACAAATAGATCCCTATTGATTATGGATCTTCCTTTTGTCACATCAAGAAACAAATCACGGGGGTGCCTGGGTGGCTCAGTCGGTTAAGCGCCCGACTTGGGCTCAGGTCACGATCTCGTGGTTCGTGAGTTCGAGACCCACGTCGGGCCCCGTGCTGACAGCTCAGAGCCTGGAGCCTGTTTCGGATTCTGTGTCTCCCTCTCTCTCTCTGCCCCTCCCCTGCTCACACTCTGTCTCCCTCTCTCTCAAAAATAAATAAACATTAAAAAAATAAATAAATGTTAAAAAAAAAAAGGAAGCATAATCATGGGAGCAATATCCCATCATATTTGCAGATTTTCCCCAAACTTAAGGGAGAGAATTATGAAGGGCATATATACCAGCAGGTGGGAGTCCTGGGGTTATACACCAGAGAATTATGGAATATTTAGCAGCATCCTTAGTCTCTACACCCAGGATGTCAGGGGCAACCTTCTCCCCTTTCCAAGTTGTGGCAACAAAAATGTCTCCAGACATTGTCAAATGTCCCCCGGGAAACAATATCACCGTAGGCTGAGAACCGCTGATGCAGGGTCTTTAACCTGTTAGGTAAGCAAAGGATTCTAACAACTCTAGCATGAGATTACGTCAAAGATTTCCCCTTCACCAACCTGGGGACAGACTAGGAAAGTGAATTCCATGGCTCAGAACAAGATGCAAATGGATCGAGCTTTCCTGAAGCATTCATGGAAGGCACAGCCCTCCGATCTCTTGTATTTACCCCAGGAGACCAAGAACCTGGTGTGTGGGGCCATGCCACACTACAGCTGAGGCCAGACACTGCTTGGTGGACATGGCAGGGTCTCCAAGGTCTGAGGGTGTCAGTTCAAAAGCCCCATGAGGCAGTGGCCAAAGGAAGGGAAATGAAACCTTTGGTCACAAAAGCCACCAAATCTAGCCACAGATGCCAGCAGTAGGACAAGGGACATTGGCCCAGAGGCTGTAGGAGCCAGGATACTCCTTCACCCCCTTGCCAAGAACTCATGAGCCACCCACCTTCAGGAGAGCAATTCTGATAGAGAGAGCAATGCTTAGCACTACAGTTGAAGAGGCTTAGAAATCCTAAAGATGCTATTTAAACCAGCTTTGGTAGGGATTTGACCCAGAAGAGACTTCACCGAAAAGAGGCAGTTTCAACCGGAAAAGACCAAAATGTTGATTGGCTGTTCTGATTTGTGCATATGCACATGAATACCATTTAGCAGCACAGGAGATAATAAGGAATATGGAGTTTTAGTGAAGAAATACAGATATGCATTTTTTTTCCTGAAGTTTTATGGGCAGTGTGAATAACTTGTGACCCTGTAACAGTGTGATAGGTATTGTTAGAAGGAAAAGCTCTGTGTAATAAATAATAGAGAGGTAACACTCACTGAGATTTGACACCATTGCTTTTATTAATCAGGAATCCTTCCAGCTGAAAAGAACAGAAAACACACCAACAGTGGCTTAAACTAGTGGCTTCAAAGTTCACTTGTGTCAGAATCACCCAGAGGATTTGGCGAAGCATGGATTTCTGGGTCCCACGCTCAGGGCCTCTCATTCAGTAGGTCTTGGGTGGTGTCCAGAGATTTGTGTGTCAACAAGTTCCCAGATGACACTGGTGCTGGGCCAGGTACCGGACTTTCAAAACCACTGGCTTCAATCACAGGACTTTCACAGTCTAATTAGCAAGAAGTCTGCAGACAAGTGGTTCTCAGAGTTGGCTTATCAGCTCAGTGAGACATCGGGGACCCAGCTTCTTTCTATGCTTTGAGTTTACCAGGTGTGGTGTGCTAGCTTTTCATTTCATGCGTATCTTGTGATGGTCGCAACACAGCTGTGCTGGTCATCACACGCCCCCACCCCACCCCCAGCCTTCAAAGGTAGAAAGAGGGGAAAGGAAATTGTGAAAAAACCATAAATATTTTTCAGATGAGTTCCCTGGATACATGTGTAATTGGAGAGGACTAATGAGGCCATTTTGGATCTAGCAAATTATTATGTATTGAACACATTTTCCTTGGCAGAAAGGGTAATATTAAGGTATTAGTTGATCTGTGGTCATGTTGCTTCTACGGAAGCCGTATTCACCTTCCCTGCTTTTGTCTTGGATTATAAACTATTGATATCTCTTAAGGGGCTGACCCTGTCAATGGCTTCTCATAAGTTGGAGTCTTTGGATCTTTTTAATATAGCCTTGAGAACATCCTTGAAATGCTATTTCTGTCCTTATCTTGAACAGACATTGATTGAATTGGGGAAAATAAAACCTCTTTGAGAAAACCTCTTGATACATGTACTAAATTTTATCATATGCCACATCTTAATATCTCATGTTTTTAAATCAGAAATAGTCTTTGGCTTGCTTTGGTTTTGCTTCTGATTTTTCTTATCAAAACACCATAAACATTTTTCTCTTAATCTGATCAAAACAGACTAAGTCTGAAATTATAAATAATTCTTGTTTTTGTATTTTTGGAATTTCATAAAACTGTGCTGTAGGCAGAATGCTATGGACTGAGAAGATAAGTCTGCCTGAGAGGGAAGGAAATATAAGGCCTCTAGACTCTATCATTTTATTAAAGGACAAACTGAACTGTACCTTTAAGATTCTGATTAATTCATGGGCTTGTGTTCAAAAAATTTCAAGGGGAAAATGTGTCTTTGGGTTGGGCGTTTTGCTTCCTTGTTTGCATTACTGCCAGCAAGAGACAGTGCTGCTCTGGCAGTTAAAAGCCAAACTTGGAAGCACAGGATCTGTGGCGTCTTCTGGGAAGATGTGGTCTTGAAATGCCCAGTAGTCAGTGTGCGTGAAAGGTGTGAGGGACGGGAGGAACATCTGGCTGGAACTGGTGTGCGTTTCCTTGCCGGTAGAGCCCAGTCAACCTGGAGCAAAGTAGTGCGTGCTCCTTAGGTGCCCATGTGGGACCCCTGGGGAGTTGGTGGTAGCATTGTCTAGGGGCCACCAACACAGACTGTCCTCAATCCCACTGGGATTTCTTTCTGTTCTCTCAGGAACCTCGCTGGCAATGTTTCTTTCATGGACCCATAGCATCTCCTCTATTGGGAGAGGGGAGGCTGGTTCTGAAGATGGACTGGGACCTGGCTTCTCATTTCTTGTTGAGTCTTTCTCACTCTGATGCTGCTTCTCAGCCTGAGATGCAGACTCAAAGATAAGTGATGCTTCCTCTTTTGATGAAATCTGGTTTTATTAGCTCCTGTTGTTCAATACATTGGCAATAGATTAAAACCTTAAGGAAGAGGACAAAACCCCCAAACTTAGGGACTGGTGGAGACACTCAGTATGGGAGATTTATGAGAAGAAGTAGGCAGGGCAGTAGGGAGACTTCTCCAGGGGAAATTAGGAGGAATTAGAATTACAGGGGTGCTCCTTTAAAACAAAACAAAATAAGGGTGCCTGGATGGCTCAGTCATTTAAGCATTCGACTTCAACTCAGGTCATGATCTTGCTGTTCATGGGTTCAAGCCCCACGTCGGGGCTCTGTGTTGACAGCTTGGAGCTTAGAGCCTCCTTTGGAGTCTGTGTCTCCCTCTCTCTCTGCCCCTCCCCTGCTCACGACTTGTCTCTCTCTGCTCTCTCAAAAATAAGTAAACATTAAAAAAAATAATAAAATGAAAAGAAATGCACAAAAGATCTTTGACCCCCATCTCAGATTTACAGATCAAAATGTGAGTGGGGCATGAGCAGGCAGAGGACTTGGCTATGGGCTGAATTGTGTTCTCCCAAAATTTATATGTTGATGCCCTGATCCCCAGGACCTCAGAATCTGATTGTGTTTGAAGATAGGGTCTTCAAAGCGGTCCTTAAGTTAAAATGGAACCATTAGGGTGGACCCTAGTCAACCCATCTGGCTGATGTCTTTATAAGAAGTGGGAAGACCATGTGAGGATATGGTGAGAAGCTGGCCATTCAGCAGCCAAGGAGGAGGCCTCAGGAGAAATCAAATATGCCAACACCGTGATGTTGGACTTCTAGCTTCAGAACTGTGAGAAAACAGATTTCTGCTGTTTAAGCTACCCAGTCCCTGGCACTTTGTGCTGACAGCCCTCACAAGCTAATACAGGTGGAGTATGCATTTTCAGGATATGATGCAAGTGATTTTTATGCACACTAAAAATAAAGAATGACTATTTTAGGGTTTAAAAATGGACATGAGTTGAGTCCCATTAAAAAAAAAGCATTTTTTTAAATGTTTTATTTACTCTTGAGAGAGAGGCAGAGCATGAGCCGGGGAGGGGCAGAGAGAGAGGGAGACACAGAATCCGAAGCAGGCCCCAGGCTCTGAGCTGTCAGCACAGAGCCCGACACAGAGCTCCAACTCACAAGCCATGAGATCATGACCTAAGTTCACTTGGGCAAGTGAGGACATTCAAGTCCACAAATCCCTATTGAATTAGCACAAAACAGAGGCCCAGGATTATGTGAGTTCTGTTTGGCCTTCAGCACCAAGAAGAACAAGAATTCAGCAGATATGAGACCCTGGCAGAACACCGAAGGGCTCGGGCAGTCCCTGCCACCCTCTTAGACACAATCAGATATACCTAGCCCTGCCTTCTTTATCAGCACAAGTAAACAACTGATGTGTCCTTAAAAGTAGATGGGCTGGTTCTTTTCACACAGCATCAGGGCCTGGACCAGGATGGGACGAGCAGGTGATTGGAGCACAAAATTGAAGAGGCAAGGTCATGCAAATGTTGACTAGATGTGTATAAAGCAGAGAGCCTGGGGCATAATATACAAGAAGGCGCTCACTTTCAGTGTCCTGCAAGTGTAGAGGGAACACTAGAATGACCTTGCCTCCCTAAATTCCGGGCTTACTCACCTGCTTGTCCCATCCTGGCCCAGGCACTAGCACTATGTGAGGCGAACTAGTCCATTTCCCTCTAAAGATGCTGCCCACTGTGTTTTATTCATAAAGACAAGGAAGGCAATGCATGGATCTGGTTGAGTGTCAAAAAGTGGCAGGAACGCCGTGTCCCTGGAAGCTGAGCCTCCTGAGTGTTGGGCCAGGGCCTGGCATCTGCTTAATCCCTGGTTCTTCTTGGAACTGAGGACCAAACAAAAGTCAGCCTGCTTGTCGACTGTGGTCAGTGTAAGTGAGAGCTTGGGGACAGGGAGGGAACAGTCCCTCACCTGTTCTTTGTGCTTTGTCCTGGTAGCACACTTGTCCTCTTTCCTGGTATGTTTAAGAGAGTGCAAACAAAAGCTGGCAATCATTTTTGTTGAGTTTCCTGTTGGCTGGGGTGTGTTTCCCCTGCAGGGTGCGGTCTTGTCTAAGGATTACCTGGTCTAAGGACCAACCCCAAGGACTCTTCCAAGTTCATTTCATTCGTTCTCAATATCAGATCCAATAGTAAATGATTGTAGAGCTTTGGGAACCCTAAGGATCATTGAGCTGAACCCCTCATTTTGCAGATGAGAAAATTGAAACATACAGAAGGGAATCAAGATACCAGGGCAACATACTGGAAAAAGAGGAGCTAACAACTACATTGAGACAGGCCAATATTTCCTGTCCTATGCTAGGCTAAGTCAGACCACACAGACAGCCTGGTGGTTTCCTAAGGGAGCTACATGACTCCTTTATATGCTAACGCCCAAACAGAAGGACATACTCAGTGCCTCCTTGATAGGTCTCAGATCCATGTGTCTTCTCATGGGAGGTGCTTCGAAGTACAGTTGAGTAAGTTGATGTGCTACTGTCCCCCTCAGCTATCACCAAATAGGCAATTTCTTTTCTAATTAAACAAAAGTATTATTCCATTACAAAGAACAAAAGAATTGGGGTGCCTGGTGGGTCAATCGGTTAAGCGACCAACTTTGGCTCAGGTCATGATCTCATGGCTCACGAGTTTGAGCCCCGCGTTGGGCTCTGTGCTGACAGCTGGGAGCCGGAGCCTGCTTCAGATTCTGTGTTTCCCTCTCTCTCTGCCCATCACCAGCTCATGCTCTGTGTCTTTCTCTCTCAAAAATGAATAAACATTAAAAAAAAAAAAAAAAGAATGACAGAATTGCCCTTGAGTGTTGCCCTAGATACTATTGCCCGTGAGCCAAGGTCCCATACTCTGCTGCAGACAAGGAGTCTCCAGGCTGGCTGAAACCAGACTGACAGTGTTGTGTGTTTTGCAGGTTGGTGTTCTGTTGGATAACATTATGCATCAACTTGACTGGGTGAAAGGGTGCCCAGATAGCTGGTAAAACGTTATTTCTGAGTGTTTGCTGGGGAATCTCCGGAAGAGATTAGCAGTTGAATCTGCAGACTGAGTAAAGATTAGGCCTCACCAACGTGGTGGGGCTTACCTAATCCATCAAGGGTGTGTATTAAACAAAAAGGCAGATCGTAGGATTCTCAGCCACTGTAACTGCAGGAGTTAATTCCTCATAAACAACCTTTGTCTATCTCTCCCTCTGTATATATCCTATTAGTTCTGTTTCTCTGGAGAATACTGACTAATCCAAGTTATTTCTTTATTCCCAATTCCTTCCTCTACATCAGCATCAAGTGTGCCTTTATGGGACACTTCAAAATTATGCCACAAGTAGAGGTCAGAAGCCAAGTAGAGGTTTATTTGTCTTGTGGCTGCTTCACCCTGAGGAAGGTGAGGTTCCCCTCTAGTGTGGGGACTCAGGTATGTACCTCTAGCCCTGAAATGAGGTGCAAGCAGCCTCCTGAGCCTAAGCCACCAAGGCAGTGGAAGGATGGTCGCAGTAGTGTCGTGAAGAAGAAAAAGAAGAAAATTTCACCAAGGTACAAGAGCTTCCTGGTGCCCATCCAAGGTGACCTTGGCTCTGATTGAAAAGCAACCAGTTGGGAAACAAAAGGAACGTTTTGCACCATCTTCTGAAAGCTGACTGTGTTTGTGACCTGCTTTCTCACTGGGAAAACAGTATGTTGTAGTGGTTTCAGAGTATGGAACACAGAACTAGACTGATTGGATCTTAATCCAATTCTGCCACTCACTAGAGAGGTAACTTGGGCAATTTATCCAATATCTGTGTACCTGTAATTTCTGATCTGTTAAATGAATAACTATAGAACCCATACTTCATTTGGTTGTTCCAAAGCTTAAGTGAGGGACAACACATAGCTTGGCACGTAGTGAGCAAATAAATTGAAGCTATTAAATTGCAAGCCACGGGTGCCTAGGTGGCTCAGTTGGTTAAGAGTCCGACTCTTGATTTCTGCTCAGGTCATGATCTCACTGCTTGTGGGTTTGAGCCCCACGTTGGGCTCTATGCTGATGGCGTGGAGCCTGCTTGGGATTCTTTCTCTCCCTCTCTCTCTGCTCCTCTCCCCTGCTGGCACTCTATCTCTTTCAAAATAAATAAATAATTTTAAAGATTTCAAGGGACAATTGCATATATGCATTGGTCCTGAGAAGAATGGTCATTGCTTTATAATGATGCATAGTTTGGTCAAGGTTTGCAACTCAAGTTTTCAAGATAAATTATGTTATTTTGTGCTTCAGTTAGGGAAGCTTAGTTTGATGTATTTAAACATTCTTGTTCTGAGTGGCAAAAAGCATTAGAAAAGAGGCTCTTGTATTATTCAAACGTATTGCTTTGCTCTCATAACCTGGATTCTCCTAAAAGAGGAAGGTCTGGTGGCAAATTTAAGTGTTTATTTCTGAGACTGTTGAAGTGTTATTTCTCAATCAAGTTCTGGCAGCATTGCTGAAACTACTGAACTCTCTGGGGCAATTACTCTTCCTCCTACTTTTGGCCAGCGTGATGCCTGGTGGGCAGCCGGCACAGCAGCACTGCCTCCTGAGTCCCCTGTAGAACTCTGTCCCCTACTTCCCTCCCACCCCCAAGCACCAACTGGGATGCAGTTAATTAAGTTTGCCCTTTGGAAAACTCCACAGGTCAGGAAATTTCACCTGCTCTCTCCCCGCTTTGTTCAGGTATGGAACCCAAGCTGCCAGGTTTTGAAACACTGGAGCATTTCACACCATACCACCTGCTCCTTAAATGTCAAAACCAGCCACAGTATTTACAGTTCTATACAACAAATATTCTCTAGCAACCCCGAAAGCAAATTTCAGGGCATTATGTATCCACCACCAGGTGAGAAGGTTAAAAGACTGAGAGCCACGGAAGTAAATATTTGGCTCTCTATGTACAAATAACATGAAAATCCTCTTTTCTTCACATGAACGTTTTTAAGCTAAATTGTTTTATTAATGCTGATAAAATTCAATGATATATTTCTTTCCGTGTTTCATTTTAAGACATATCAAACTAAAGCTAGTGTTCTGGATTTTGTCTTTATAAACATTCTCGTTCATTTTTCCCCTTTGCTTTAAGCCTGGGGAGAGTCAAGATAGCCCTGAAATTTGAGGAAATGTAGGTCTCTCCAGTGCTGCCTCTGGTTTGCTGATAACATTTAAGTAATGAATAAATTCTCATCCTATTTTGTGTATCCTCCTTTGACCCGGGGAGAACATTCCAATTTTATTTAATGATTCTGTATATCATTAGTGCTGTTGAGAGGGTGAACACCTCGGGACAAACAGGCCACATATGCCATCTACCATGGGTTTGGAGAGCCTGCAGGGAGTTGCCTAAGCCTGGTGCTGAGGGTCCAAGGTGAGGTCAGCCACTTATTTCACTTTCTTTCTCCCATGGGAAGAGTGTCTCTTTCTGTTCTGGGTTCCCTGGGCTTGGGGAAGCGTGATGGGGGGAGCATGAATCTACCTTTCCTACTCTTTTCAGTGAGTCCTTTCTTATTTCTGTGCTGCATTCAGGTACTGTAATCCCTCGCCTGGAAGCCTTGGCTCTTGTAAAGGTATTTTTGTTCATGGATAGTGGTTCAAGTTGATGTTTCTGAGGTTGGGGGAATAGGGGGGACGAGCACTGGAAATTCTTATGCTGTCATTTTTCTGGCATCACTCTTGTACAGTAGGTTTTTGAGAGAATGTTGGAAGCGGCATGAACTGATGTAGTCACAGAGGGTTTCATGGCAGAAGTGGGGCTGGAACCAAATCTTGAAGAGTGATTAAGACTAATAAGATTATAGAAATGGAGAAAATCTTTTGGACTTGAGATCAGCGGGAAGAACAGTCTGGAAGCGGAAGGAAGATGAAGTATTTTGGTGAAATTTATTGACTAGAGAAGAATTGCCTTGTGGGAAACAATGGCTGATGACAGATTAGATTGGAGTTGGAACAGAAGGTAACAAGTGACACTTGGATTCTTAATATTTGGAATGATGTGAGAAATCTTATATTTTAGGGAGGATACTGTGAAAGCATTACTCAGAAAATATTTCTTAAAAAAATTTTTTTTAAACGTTTTTATTTATTTTTGAAGGAGAGAGACACAGAGCATGAGCGGGGGAGGAACAGGGAGAGAGGGAGACACAGGACCTGAGGCAGGCTCCAGGCTCTAAGCTGTCAGCACAGAGCCTGACGCGGGGCTCGAACTCACGAACTGTGAGATCGTGACCTGAACCGACGTCGGATTCTCAACCGACTGAGCCACCCAGGCACCCCTCAGGAAATATTTTTTTTTTTTTTTAATTTTTTTTAACGTTTATTTATTTTTGAGACAGAGAGAGACAGAGCATGAACAGGGGAGGGTCAGAGAGAGGGAGACACAGAATCTGAAACCGGCTCCAGGCTCTGAGCTGTCAGCACAGAGCCCGACGCGGGGCTCGAACTCACGGACCGCGAGATCATGACCTGAGCCGAAGACGGCCGCTTAACCGACTGAGCCACCCAGGCGCCCCCTTCAGGAAATATTTCTAATGGACGTGGTGGGGAGGATCTGGGGCAGGTGTTAGAGAGATGGGTAATGAGAAGAAAAGTGTCGACACCTGTCTCCCCCAAGCAGCTTTCTGTCCAGCCAACTAATTTATATCAAATGGAGGTGCTTTTATATCTTCTAGGCAAGAAAACTTGGAATCACCTTTACTTCTTCTATCTAATCTTTATTTTCTGAATCAGTGGAGTCATCAAATAACTTTAATATGGCGTGTCAACATATTCTGCTCTTTCTTTCCCATCCCAGTGCCCTAGACCACCCCAAGGTAGTTTAGTCAGGATGAGAAGTTCATTTGAAAGGGAGGTGACATTAAAACTAGATATTTAAATGGAGAGGTCCTCTAAGTAGTTAAAAATATGAGGTGTAATCATAAATATTTTCCAACTGGAAATGAAGATGTGGGAATCATCCACACAGCTGCTGCTATAGGAGTAGATAAATTTATTGAAGGGTGTGTATGAAGACATATTTGTCCTGACAGACATCTACACAAAAGAATGTGTAGAAAGGGCAAATAAAGTCCTGGAAAATAAGAGAGGAGGAACTATAGAATAGTTAGAGGAATATAAGGACCACATAGAGCAATAAGAAAGGGAAAAATAAATTGGAAATTAATTTGATGAAAATGAAAAGAAAATCTAGAGGGATAAATTAAGCAAGAGTTGAATGCTTCGGAGAATAGAGGAGGGTGATGATCCAGGAAAGGATATTGGGTTTTAAAACAAATTAAGTTTTTGTTCTCCAGCAATGAACAAGGTAATCTGAACTAATCCTCACACTAAGAACAAATAGAAAGTCTGGACAAAATGTTAAAAAAAAAAAGTTTATTTATTTAAAGTCACCAGAGAAGCAACAGGGTTGACTCATGCTGAAAGGTGAGCCTGACATTTAGGGCTGTTTTCCACTTAGACACATCTGCTAAATCTGGAGGGGATAACTGAGAAGCTGAGATACTGGATAGAAATTTTGAAAACCACTTGTGGCTAGGGACAAAAAAATTAAAGTCCAGAACCATTTGGTAGGATGTGGTAAGATTCTTCATTTGGGGTTGAGAACCCAGATTATTACACCCTGGGAGTGAAGGTGAATTGGAGGTAGTCCTAGAAAAGACTGAGGTCATGCTTTGAATGATCCCAATTTCTGAAATTGAATCAAAAGCAAATCCATATGGAAATTAACTGCATGGAAAGTCTACAGCTGTAAAATACAAAGTGAAGTATGTTGAGTTAAAATTAGAAGTATGTTGAGTTAAAATTAGAAACAGGAGAAGAGTGTAAACAGTATGGCAAAAAGAATGAGTTGGAACAATTGGAGCACTGAAGACAGATAATGGGCAGGAAGCACTATGCAGTATGATCAAATCTGAGAATTTTCTAAAGTTAGGAAAAAATATTCTCACATATTCAATCATCCTTACAGACCCCAAGCCAGAGAATAACCAAAAAACTAACCAACTTAGGCTTTTTAAAATATAACATCTGAAACCAAAAGCAAAGAAGAAATCAGAAAAGTATCCAGAGGCTGGAAAAAGTCAAACCATTTTCAAGGAAACAACTATTAGAGTGACAAGCTGACTTCAGAATAGAAACAATCAAAGCTCAAAGGTAATGAAATGTTATCTTTAGAGCGTTTATAGTAAATACGTGCTGCTGAGAATTCTGTACCCAGTGAAAATACTTTCCAAAAATAGATAAATAGCATTTTCAGATAAGTAAATACTGGGAGAATTTATCACCTATAATCTACACCAAAGACAGAAAGAACATTATTCAGACTCAAAATTTGAGATACAGGAAGAAATAAAGTGCAGTGAAAATGAGAAACAGATGAACAGATTTAAATGAATAATGACTATGTTAAAAATAATAGTGGAGCCTTCTGAGAAAATATGACAATATCATATAAGAAGAAGGGGAATGAATAAAATTAAAATCTTCTAAGTTTTTTGCGTTGGTCTGGAAGAGAGAAAAAGTGCCAAGGAATATTGGACTTTGATAACTCAAGGGTAAATATTGTTGTCTTTAGGGAAACTGCCAAAATAATCATAAGGGCAGATATTACTACTAAAATAATAGAAAAAAATAGAATAATAAAAATACTTATTCCAAAAGGAGAAAGGAGACAAAAACGAGGAGTAGGTGAGGCAAATAGAAGTGATTGAGTCTGGCAACAGATGGAAACCTAGAATGTCACTAATTATATTAGCTGTAAATGAACTACTCTCCCAACTGAAGCACAAAGTTTGTCAAACAAGATACACAGTGAACTATACACAGCTTACAAGAGATGCATCAAAAGTATAAAGTTAAAGGCAAAAGACAAAATGTGAGAGGCGATATACTCCAACCAAAAGAAAGCTTGTACACACACACACACACACACACACACACCTGGCAATATATATTTTAGGGCAAAAACATAAAGAAAATAGTGTTCAAAATAATAAAATATTCACTTCACCAAGAAGATACAAAAATTCTATTTTTGTGTATACCTGATAACGAGACCTATAAAGCAAAAATTAGCAGAAGTGGAAAAATTCCCAATCATAACAGAATTTTAAAATGCCTCTCTCAAAAAATGTTTGAGCAAGCAGATGAAAAGTAAGGAAATAGAAGATTTGAAAAACATGAATAACTATGACCTAATTAGAGATATAGAAACTATAACCAACAACTATGAAATATACACTCTTTTTAAGCACACATGGAGAATTTACATAAATTGATCATATGCAAGGCCATAAAGCAAGTTTCAACAAATTTTAAAGGACTGAAATCATATGGAAAATTTCACTGAATACAGAGCAATTAAACTATAAAAATCAGCAACAAAAAGTTAACCAGAACATATCTGCTTTGGAAGTGAATACACTCCAAATGACCTATGGGTCAAAGATGTCATAAGGGAAAATAGTAAATATTTTGAAGTGAATGATAATAAAGATACTACTTACTAAAGTTGTGGGATGCAATTAAAGTTGTGTTTAAAGGATGATTTAGAGCCTTAAATACACATATTGGATAAAAAGAAAGTTTGAAAGTCAACGACATAACTATTTCCAAAACATGTATCTGACAAAGGGCTTGTATCTAGAATGTACAGTGACTTCTTACAACCCAATAATTATAAATTAAAAAAAATTTTTTAAACATTTATTTATTTCTGAGAGACAGAGTCAGATCGTGAGTGGGGGAGGAGCAGAGAGAGAGGGAGACAGAATTTGAAGCAGGCTCCAGGCTCTGAGCTGTCAGCACAGAGCCCAACGTGGGGCTCAAACTCACAAACCACGAGATCATGACCTGAACTAAAGTCGAACACTTAATCAACTGAGCCACCCAGGTGCCCCACAACCTGATAATTATAAAACAACTTAATTTAAAATGTATAAAAGATGTGAGCAGATACTTCATAAATTAAAATAGCCAATAAGCACATGAAAAAAATGTTTAATGCCCTTAGTGATCAGAGAAATGCAAAATGAGATATTATCACACATTAGTAGGATGGCTGAAATTAAAAAGACTGACAATAGCAAGGGTTGGTGAGGATGCTGGACAATGTTGTTAGTGGGAATGCAAAATTGGTACAAGTACTTTGGAAAACAAAACGGCAGCATTTATAAAGTGAAACTTGCAATTAACATATGACCCAGCAATCCTATTACTAGTTATTTATCCAAGAGAAATGGAACATATGTGTACTATTATGTACAAGAATGTACATAGCAACATTATTCATAGATACCAAAAAGTGGAAATGGCCCAAATGGCCAAATGGTAATTAAAAAACAAATAATAAATGTGGTATTTCTATACTATGGAATACTATTCAGGAAGTAAACATATTAAAATATTAATGCAGAAGTAAAAAGTAGTAAAACATTAACACATGCAATATGGATAGATCTGAAAAATGTTATGTGAATTGAAGGAAGTCACATGCAACTGACTACATAATCTATTATTTTATTTACTTGAAACTCTAGGAAGGACAAGACTATAGTGATATCACAAATAAGATATTTAAGAAACTAAGAAAACAAGAGAGGCACTAAGAAATGGAAAAACAAGGGGAGCCTGGGTAGCTCAGTCGCTTAAGCATCCTACTCTTGATTTTAACTCAGGTCATGATCTCATAGTTGGTGAGTTTGAGTCCCGGGTTAGGCTCTGCCCTGACAGTGCAGAGCCTGCTTGGGATTCTCTGTCTTCCTCTCTCTCTGTCCCTCCCCTGGTCATGAATGTTCTCTCTCTCTCTCTCTCTCTCTCTCTCTCAAACATAAACAAATAAACATTAAAAAAAGAATTACTATTACAAAAAAAAAAATAAAACCCTGAAAAACAAGAGTGGCAGAAGACATTTGGATGACAAGTAACTGACAAAGGGCCGTGTCAATAAAAGAAAAGATAACATAATAGAAAAATAATCAAGAGGGCTGAAGAGACATTTTACAAAAGAAGGTATCCAATGGCCAGTAAATATATGGACAAGTGCTTTGCTTTATTATTGCATCAGGACATTGCAAACTAAAGGAAAAATGAGACAGAGTGTGTACCCCAAAATGGCTAAAGCTAGTACCAAACACTGGGGAGTCCCTGGGATAACAAGAACTTTCGTATACTGCTGGTGGAAGTGGAAATTAACCCAACTGCTAATTGTCTATTAGTGTTAATAGATGGTCTGGAAATTTTGCTCCTAATTATCCAACAGTTATGTGTGCACATGTGCGTTAAGAGACTGTAGACTTGAATAAATAAAACCAAAGAGAGCCTGTGTAAGAAGCTCCATAGCAACATTATGTATTATAACCAAAACCAGAAACAACCTAAAAGTACCTCCATAGTAATGTGGGTAAATAAAATTGTGGAATAGTCAGTCATTCAGTGCAAACACCTGCACAACAGTGAAAATGAATGAGCTGATGCATGGAATGGCATGGATGAAAATCACCATCAGAATGTTGAGTGATGGGAGCCAAACACGATTCCATAATAAGGCAGACACACGATTCTGTTCATAAAAAACTGGAAAGCAGGAAAAAACTAAGCTGCAGTGTTAGTGTAAGGACAGATAGATATATCTTGGGAGGAAGAAGGGATTAGTGATTGGGCAAGAGGCATAAAGGAATGCTTTGGGGATGTTGACAGTGTTCTCTTTCCTGGCCTGGACGGTGGTGCACAGTGTTTTCTTTGTGGTAAATTACTGATGTTTTCGTTTCATGCAATTTTCTGTTTGTGTTACACTTTACCATAAAAGAAGGAAAAGCTCTAAGGCGGTCTTTGGTGATCTTTAAGAGAACGATCTCAGCAGGGTTACTGAGACAGGTTCACGTAGGGGAAGCCTGGGCAGGGTGTAGAAACAATAGTTAATGGAGCACTTTCACTGGTGTTTGGCAGTGGAAGCAAAGGACAGAAAATAAAATTTGCTATTTTCATTATTGTGGAACCTTTTAGCTCTGAATTAAATCTTTTTTGTCCAGAAGTGGAAAGCATAAATCAGCCTTTTTACTTCCTGATACTTTTCCACAAAAGCCTAATGGTGTTGGCTCCTTATCTTTCTTTTGAAGGCTTTTCAAATTGCACTAATATTAGATTTTGGAAGAAACAGACCTTCTGTTATAAAGAGCTACTTTCGTAATTTTGCTCCTTCTATATGACGGCGAGGGCTGGAAATTGAAGGAAGGCAGGGGATAATCTTGGCTGTACAAAAGAAAGATGCTTGGTCAAATTTTTCCATTTTTCCTTTGAGGCTGGCTGAAAGGACCTAATGTTCCTAGCATTTCATAGGATTCTCTCTGGGTGAGGAGGCTTTGCTGTGTCCTTTGGCCACTGAAAGTACCTCAGCCCAAACAGCTGCCTAAGACAGTCCAGGGAAATTGAATAGAAGGGTGTCTACTGATGACAGGGCTCTTATCACAGTATTGCGTGATCCGCTTCCATATTTAAGTCTCAAAAAAAAAAAAAATGTAAAACGAGAGTTAAGACTGGTCATACAGCTGTTACAGAAAGACTTCTATCCTGGCTTAGAGATAAAAACAAAGTGGATCAAGAAGGATAAGAGAAACTTCACAGATCACCAGGCAGAACAAAACTGGGCCAGAAATGGAGTATAATTCTGTTGCCGCAATAGTAGAATTGTTTTATTCAAAGTCCTTTTCGTTGGAAGGAGCCATCATTGCCATGACTTCACTGTTTTGATCAGAGTCAGGAAATATTAGGAGATGTGCAAAATCCAATCAGTTTTCATTTAATTGTCTCTATGAGTTGTGGTCCAGCCAGAAGTTCATCTGACCAAACATCCAAATCAGGTGATTAAATCAAGAGTTGTGCCAAATGGCCAAGAAAAATTATTAGTGATTTTATTACAAGAACATTAATATGAAGAATTTTGATTTATTCCATCATTGCCTACAATGGAAACATTGATACCATCCCAAGCAATCTGGGCTTCCTATCTCCGCAGATGAAAGTAGGAAATTCACTGTAAATTATAACTCAAAAATTTATTTAACCCGGGGTGTCTGGGTGGCTCAGTCAGTTGAGTGTCCGACTTCGGGTCAGGTCACGATTCATGGTTCATGGGTTTGAGCCCTGCGTTTGGCTCTGACAGCTCAGAGCCTGGATCCTGTTTCAGATTCTGTCTCCCTCTCTCTCTGCCCCAACCCCACTTATGCTCTGTCTCTCTGTCTCTAAAATAAATAAACATTAAAAAACATTAAAAATAATTCATTTAACCCGAGATATTTGAGTTATATTTAACTCTTTGAGATAAAGTTTGATCTCAAACAAATCCGTGTAACAACTAAGCACCTATAGCTAAGTATTCTGTGTCAAACATCAAGTATCTTTAATCAAGGGGCAGAGTTTGTTTCAAAAGCACTCAGTGCAGCTCAAACTAGTAGTCTCCTTAATACACTGATCTTCAAACAGTGATACATTCCTAATCATTATTTTGAGGAAATACATCTTTGATTTCTAATTTATTTTTGCACATTATTTAGAACACCAATGACTTTTGCACTGCACTCCTGAGGGTTGATTTTATGTTCTCTTTCAGGGACCCTCCCTTTGTTGCTTACATGTAAACTTGTGTATGTCTTCCTTAGGCACCATCATGACGTTACTCACTTTTCTCTAGGACTTGCAGTTTTGTTAGAGAATCATCTTGCGCTGCATCAGATTAGGACAAGGACGGTTTTACCACAGTCTCATGTGTTTCTGGGCTATGAGCTAATTTTGTTGACCTATTGGTAATTACATTTCATTTATTTATAATCATAATTGTTCTGTGACTCAGTTTCAACTGTTTTGGGGTGAGTTGACTGGATATTCTCATATGAGTGAATAGCTCCAGATTTTGGGGCCCTCAATCAGGGATTGGGCAAGTGATAAAGTAAACAGCCTACCCAGGATCATGGCTCATACACTAGACAAACTAGCATTAATGGAGTACAATAGGTTAATTGCATCAGTGGCTCCCATTCTACATCTCTCCCTATACCCACTCCCTTTTTCTTGTAACTCTGCAGTGCACTCTGGATCGGGTGTTTTTTGTTTAAGTTTATTTCTTTATTTTGAGAGAAAGAGAGAGCACAGGTGGGAGAGGAACAGAGAGAGAGGGACAGAAAGAAAATCCCAAGTAGGCTCCACACTGTCAGCACAGAGCCTGACAGGGGGCTTGAACTCACAAACTGTGAGATCATGAGACGAAATCAAGACTTGGATTCATAACAGACTGAGCCACCCAGGTGCCCCTGGATTGGGTGTTCTATCCTACCCCTTGACTCTGAGCTCAACCTGTGCTTTGCCTCAGACAATGGCATGTTAGCAGATGTGACTCCCCACGTGGAGGTTTGACCAAGTGCCTACAGAGTTTTCCTTGCTCTCTTCTCCTCTGTGATTGCTGTGACAAGGTGCCTGGCGGGCCTGCTGTAAGATGTGGCACATGGAACAGAGCCGAGCTGTTCCAGACATCCCAGCCTGAGGCCATCCTACCTCAGCCAATAGCCTGCTGCCCCCAGACTCCAGAGTAAGCCCGGCTGAGTCCAGAACTTCTCGGCTAAACCCAGCCTGGATCAACAACACACACACTCGTAAACAAAATAAATACTTATTATTTTAAGCCACTGGGAAGTTTGTTATACCTCATTATTGTGGATGACTGATGAAAGGTAGTACTGTCAACATTTAGTTTTTTGGTTACCTTGGTGATGTAACCCTTCCCAAACTCATTCATTTTACTTAATTGATGGTCAGAGAAGGCAAGCGGGACCTTCACACATTTGAACCTTAGTCACTTGGAAGTACAGGAATGGAAGGCACAGATCATTTTGCCCCTTCTCGACTGCAGCTTCGTGCTGGGTTTGGGGGGTAGTGGGTGTTAAGTCAGGTGATGAAGGACTCCCCCGAAGTTTGGTGGTGGAAATTGCCTCTTTCTGCTGTAAGCTCTCTCATCAGACCAGGCGCGAATAGACGTTGAAAGTGGTTATTCTGCCTTTGTATTTTATGTGCTTTATTCTTCATTGACGCCTCGGATACCTCCTCACTTCATTCAGACAGAAGATCACCAGAAAACATTTGGAATGTACCCATCATGTCTTTCTAGTTGCTAAATAATTATTCTAGCTTCCTCAGCAGATTATGGGGAACCGAGAACTGCACACCTTTTGAAATTTGGGGCTTTAAGAAAGGTGTTTAGTTCCATCTCGATGTTTCTGCAGCGTAATATGGAAGACGGTGCAAATGCATTTCTGTAAGTGGATTCCTATTTAATGATAATAATAATGCCTATCTTATTTTTTTCTATATCAGTGCCATAAAGCTCCATGCACTCATCTGAGTTAAAGTCATCAGGGAGAAAGGAAAAGTAAAAGCTTACAATAAGCCTGAGAAATATCGTTCGGGTGAGTCTGCTCACAAATCGTCTTATTTCACAAGACTTTGGAAAACATCACCACCCCCTGCTGTGCCTGGGCCATTTTGCAGCTGGGAGTTTTGAGGTGAGTCACCTGAAAACGGAGCTAAGAGAGGACCGAATGAGGTGGCTCATCAAAATGACGGATGTGATGCTTGCGACGTTACCAAGAGACAGGCTGCACACGGTGTTCTCTCTACCTCTCTGTCACTGCTTATCTGTCTTCGGGGCTGGCCACACTTGGAGAATTCTGGAATTCCTAGCTCATGAGGTGGTTTAAGAATATTTATGTTATGACTTTCGGAAAACGATGGCTGTGATCATTTGTACGCTAAGCCACTACCATTTTGACTCCCTTTAGAACAACTGAAGAACTAGAAACATATCAGGAATCTGATATCCCCACTGGAAATTATAAAAAGGGTGTGCTAAAAAGCTGGGGGCATTTCTTCTGTATGTAATGCAGATTTTTCCAAAATGAAGCAAGGCTAGGAGGATTCAGGGTGGATTGATCCATTCAGACATGTTCCACTGGTGACCAGCTTAGAGGGTGAGCCTTAAAGACCATGGTGGACCTTTGGGAAAGTCAGGGATGTCTGCTGGATGCCTGTTCGTGGATGTGGATCCTCAGCAGACGAAAGCACTGCAGGAGGGAGACTTGAGAGTTCATGCAAGATTCATATCAAGCCGAAAGCTGCCAGTGAGGTGACATTTCTTCTAGACATATTTAGCTTTCTATTTGATGTGGTGAACAGCAGCCCCGGAAAGCAGATGGGGCAAGATTTTCCATGAACTTGGCCTTATGGGTAAACCAAAGAGAAGAAAAGGCCAGAAGCTGACCTGTAGCGAGGTGGATCGCCAGAGAGTTTTCTTCTCCATTTCCTCAGCCTCTGAAACAGTCAGCTACACATGTGATTTATAGAAAGCAACCTTGCTGCCTAACATCTACAAAGAAAATTTTAAGAAAAATAGAAAAGTCAGTGAGGGGGATCCAAAGAGGATAAACCATCTTCATTAACTATGGATGCACCGTAACAGAGCAACTCTCTGTGGTCCCAAGCCAAGTGTTCTGAGGCCTGAAAGGAAAAGGCGCACGTTTTATTTCTAAAAGAAATCGATTTCTATAGGAAGGAGAATACATTCAGAATAAGCTCTTTGTGCTTTCAATAAAACTCTAGAAAATACAGAACAAAAGCGTGTGGTAATAAAACAAGAGGCTGAGGTTAAAAAGGGAGCCGGCTAGCAGACAGAGCACAGAGACACAACAGGAGTTGAACAAGGTAGGGAAAGAAGAAAGGGAACTAAGTCGCATGTGATAGCCGATTTAAAATCTGCAAAACAAGTCAGACGGAGAAAGACAAACACTATTTGATTTCACTTAAATGTGGAATATAAAAAAACAAAGCAAATGAATAAGTAGACAAAAAGCAGATCGGACCTATAAATACAGAGAACAAACTGATGGTTGCCAGAGGGAAGGGGGTGGAGGGATGGGCAAAATGGGGGAAGGAGAGCGGGAGGTACAGGCTTCCAGATATGGAACGAGTAAGTCATGGGCATAAAAGGCACAGCATGGGGAATATAGTCAGTGATATTGTGATAGCGTTGCATGGTGACAGATGGTAGCTACATTTGTGGTGAGCGCAGCATAAGGTGTAAGCTTGCCGAATCACTATGTTCTACACCTGAAACAATGCAACACTGTGTGTCCGCTCTACTCACAGAAAAATATTTTAAAAATCTGCAGAAGTCTCTCTCTGCCCCTCCCCCACTCATGCTGTCTCTCTCTGTCTCTCAAAAATAAATAAACATTAAAAAATAACTAAAAAAAAATCTTAGGGGCGCCTGGATGGCTCAGTTGGTTAAGCGGCCGACTTCGGCTCAGGTCATGATCTCACAGCACATGCGTTCGAGCCCCGCTTCGGGCTCTGTGCTGACAGCTCAGAACCTGGAGCCTGCTTCATGTTCTAGGTCTCCCTCTCTCTCTGCCCCTCCCCCACTCATGCTGTCTCTGTCTCTCAAAAATAAAGAAACATTAAAAAATTTTTTTAAAAAATCTGCAGGAGAAGGACTAAAATTTGCATTAGAAGGATTAAAATGGAAAAGATTTTCCATGATGCAAGGATTCCTAATGGAAAGGACAAGTTTGAAAAGCTTTTCCAGAATTCAGATGAAGCGGATAAAGGGATGACATTGAATAGGGAGAAGATAAGTTTGGTCCATGCGTCCTGGAGATATAATAGAAGGACCACGGTCTTTTGAATGTCCTCATACCCAGAGTCTTCCTTGAAACATGGACTGCTAGAAGAAATAAATCAAGACTTTCAGAATTTTAAGGAAGAAGTGCTCATCCTGAGAATTTTATGCTTAACTGAGTTTTCATTCACGCGGGAATGCAAAGTACATTTTCAGATATTAATTGGCTAAAAAAAAAAGGTATACCGCTAATAACACACTCATTTTAAGCCATGAGAGATTTTTAAGAAGATAGGAAAAGAAAGGCAAACTCAAATTTAGAATGGGACTATTTTTAGGAAAAGTGATTCATGGCAAATATTGAAAAAATTTCAAGTAGAATGAAATCCAAAGGAATATTGTAATTATGGTGTAAAATCTATTCAATAGGTCGTAAATAGTCGTTGAAAGGTGATAACAATGTTTTAAAAATAGTCGGAGGTGAGGGTGGGGTATAGGTAGAAATAGAAATGTTTTCAAGTAACATATAAGAGAAGAAAAAGGTATGCATTTTCTGACCTTGCTTTTTTTATATTTATTTTTTTAATTTAATTTTTTAAAATTTACATCCAAATTAGTTAGCATATAGTGTAACAATGATTTCAGGAGTAGATTCCTTAGTGCCCCTTCCCCATTTAGCCCATCCCCTCTCCCACAACCCCTCCAGTAACCCTCAGTTTGTTCTCCATATTTATGAGTCTTTTCTGTTTTGTCCCCCTCCCTGGTTTTCTATTATTTTTGTTTCCCTTCCCTTAGGTTCATCTGTTTTGTCTCTTAAAGTCCTCATATGAGTGAAGTCATATGATATTTGTCTTTCTCTGAGTGACTCATTTCACTTAGCATAATACCTTCCAGTTCCATCCACACAGTTGCAAATGGCAAGATTTCATTCTTTTTGCCGAGTAATACTCCATTGTATATATATACTGGCGTTGCTTTTTAAGCTTACAGTTAAGTGTGAGATTATTTTTTCATTGTGAGATATAGCACTCTATACAGAATAGTGCACACAATAAATGTGTACGAAATGGTGCATAATTATAAAGCGAATACCACCAGTCAAGAGAACAAAGAGCTTTATCCCAGCCATCCAGAAACCTGCTTTGTTCTCCCATCATATTTCCATTTCTCCCCACTAACTTCCCCTCATCCCAACTTCCCTTGCCTTCAGATAAAACAGCGTCACCACCTAAACCATATGGTTTTCTCTTGCCAGCTTTTTAGCTTTATGTAAATAGAACATATGCATTATTTTGTATTTGGCATTTTTGGTTCAACAATTTGTGTCATCCATGTTGTTGAGATAGCTCAGTTTGTTTGATCTTATTACTTTGTAGGATTCTATAGCCTATTCATACAATTTATGAATTCCTTCTAGTGTTGGCGAACTTTTAGCTTATTTGCAGTTCTTGGCTTTTATGAGAGGTAAATCTTAAAATATTTTTAAAGATGATGGCATAGAGCATCGAAGACAAGATGAATAGTTGAAAAAAAATAAATTGAAACACAATTTATACATCAAAATAATGGTAAAAAGAAAACAGCAAGGGAGCTTAAAATAGGAGCTATAAAACGGAATGACAAAAGTAAACCTGAACACAGGGGATAACTATAGATGTTACCCTTTATTTAAAGGTAAATACTAGTATTGGGTCAAAACAATATCTGAGTGACAGCCTCTGATCATGAGTTCTCATAAAATGAGTACTGAATTATTATTATCATGAGACTTCAGAGAACATGTTTCCATTCACCACGGGCTGCTATAGATCACCTCCCAAGGATCTCTACCAATATTTCCTTGGGACGTTTGTTTGCTCTGTACTGTAAATTAGAAATACTTTGGACAACTTTGAAAATCCCCAAGTGAAGTATTATTCACCACCGCAGGAGTCCTCATTCAGAGCTTTGCTGTCTAATGTTTAGGAGGACTACCCTTACCTGTGTCCCCATGGTGACGAGGGACAACCCAGTGAGCTGTTGTTGGCCGTAGATATGAAGATTATCAAGAGATCTAATGCTCTTCAATTAACTTGTATGGAATTTGAGGATTTGTGTTGCAATCTTGAGTCCCATTCATGCTCTAAAAGTATGGAACTGTAACAATTAAGTATTCCAAGTCCTTTGGGTTCTATATTTCATTAATTGCATGCTATATCCATATAGCTAAAGAGTTAGATGTGATTAAGAAGCTACTACAATTGTAAATAAATTGAAATTTTTATTTGGGAGAAATCAGACCCCTACAAAGCCTTGAGTTAAATAAGAGAGGAAGGGGATCAGAGAACTTTATTTCTTGGTTATCTAAATGACCCAGGTATTACTTTATTTAACCTTCACATAGACTCTACCTGGTAGGTCCTATTATAATTTACATTTACAGATAAGGAAAGAAGCTTTGAGAGGTTAATATTTTGCTCAAGGTCACACAGTTAGTTAAGCCAGATAGTCTAGTTTTCATATGTAATCTTCACAGGAAACGATGAGATAATTTAGACAGACAATAGTTTTTGCTGGTTTCATCTAAATTACAGACATTACCTGGATAATTGAGTTTTCTGTAATGGAAATCTGGCAAGACTGTTGAAAACCTGGAATTTTTTGCATTTTTCCAGAAATCCCTTAGTCGTCCTGCATCTTAATGACTACCTTTGCTTTAAGTTTTTATTTATTTTTTATTTAAAAATTTTTTAAAAAAACTTATTTATTTTTGAGAGACAGAAATACAGAGCATGAGTAGGGGAGGGGCAGAGAGAGAGGGAGACACAGAATCCAAAGCAGGCTCCAGACTCTGAGCTGTCAGCACAGAGCCCGATGTGGGGCTCGAACCCACGAACCATGAGATCATGACCTGAGCCGAAGTTGGACACTTAACTGACTGAGACACCCAGGCGCCCTTCTTTCCTATTTTTTTTCTTTTTTGGTCCTTTACTTATTGCTAACTTCTAGTCCCACCCTATTATAACCAAGACACTGCCATTCACTAGTAGATCACTGTAGTGAAGGCACTCTCTTAATTGAAAGAGGGTGAATGTTAATCAGTTGAATTATTATTATGATATTTCCAGTGCCAAGAGTGCCCAGGAGGCTTTTTAATATGGAAATCCACCAAATGATAATAGGAAAAATTTACTTCTTCCCTGTGCAGTTATAATTTAAAGGTGAAAATAAGTACAATTCAGCTAAGTGGAATTATTAGTTGGTGTTAAACATTGTAACTTTACAAGCTATGAATAATGAATTTCCCCACAGCCTCCTTCCTCCTAAGCTGTTTCTAGGAAATTTAAAGCACAGCATAGATACCTCTCCATCACTTTATATGGTTTATAATTTAGTATTTTAGATATAAGATCCTCTAGTATAAGAACAAACCCAATAGGATTAACTCTTAGTTTAGTTACCCCTAAGACATGAAAATCACTGCTCCCACTTTCCGAAGTGTAAAATCAACGTCAGATTTGGGCAGGTGGTTGACGATTAAGAAGATTTCTCATCTATAATTCTTGTAGACTTATTCCAGTGGGTAATTGGAAAGTGGCAAACTTTCTTATTGCCAGATCTCAGAGCCAAGACTTGACTTTCTGTCCCCCTCATTTTGCCTCTCCTTGAATTTATCTGTGACCCACATTTCCGATTCCCAGAAAAAACAACAGCAGTTGAACCAGCAATTGCCCACCTTAGTTTTGCAAATTCTCTGGATCATCATGCTACGTGCATATCTTTTGGAGGCTTAGGATGTTCATCTCTCCTTACTTGAAAATAATTGGGATGAAAATTGTTTGTAATGCTCAATGACAGCTTGCTTTCTTATAGTGCCTTTTATGTATGAATCATAAAGCCTTTTATAAACCATAACTCGGTTCTTGCAGCTCCCGGGAGAGGCAGGTCCCATTAACACTGTTTTACAGATGGTCATGAAACAGGCCCAGGGAGTTTCAGTAAGCACCCTAAGGTCAGGCAGTGAGTCAGTGGGAAAGTCGGGGGACAAAGTTGTGGAACTTTTGACATGCACCTCAAATTTGATGCCTTAAGAAGGGCGAAGAATTAATAAATGAGCAAGATAAATAGACATCCACTGGCAGCACTGTTTTGCAATAAGCAATCATTGTTCTGATGAATCATTCAGATTGTATCTTAGTTTAAATGAATCTGAAATGACAGAATATTTTTCCTGGCAGCCCACCATGGCATACAATTGTTTTGGTAAATTGTTCTTTTGACTTTAGCATTCAAGTTTCTAAGTATATAAATGGGAGGTCACAGGATTACTACTAGGGTGATACTTGGTGGTTTCTGATATGTGATGTAGACAAAGAGGAAGATCTTTAAAATATGCAATGGTAGAAAATGCAGTGGGGGGGCACAAAAAATAATTTTTAGATATGCAGCAATGAACAAGTAAAAACCTGGAAGCTACTTTTTTAAAAAAAATTTTAATGTTTAGTTTTGAGAGAGACAGAGAGCATGAGTGGGGGAGGGACAGAGAGAGAGAGGGAGACACAGAATCTGAAGCAGGTTCCAGGCTCTGAGCTGTCAGCACAGAGCCCAAGGAGGGGCTCAAACTCACTCATGAGATCATGACCTGAGACGAAGTGGGTTGCTTAACCGACTGAGCCACCCAGGTGCCTCTAGAAGCTAATTTTTATAGAGGTCATTTGGTCAGTCCAACCTCTGCTACATTTAAACCATTCTACTTACAAGAGGATTCTATTTGCTGAAAGCACTTGGAGAAGGAGGACTTCATTAGATAATGTTAGAAAATGATCTGTTAGTGAAATGTGTCTCTCTATCTGTTGCAGATCAAATGAGTTGGTCATTGAGGGAGATAGATCAGCTTATCCAGATGGGCTTGTTGTTTGCACTTTGGTCAGAGTCATCAGAGGGCCAGGGTCTGCTCCTCAACTTTGCATGCTGAGCTTTTTGGTTTTGTTAGTTTACCCAGGGTTAGCAGGCCCTGGAGGACTGAGTCAAGTTAGCCAAACTTTAAATTAGAGACTGATGTATAAACTACAGTGGACGTGTAACTCACATTGACATCAGATTAGCTTATTTGCGCTGGATACTTGGTGCATTTTATTTCTAATAGGCGCTAGGCCACTTGGAAAACAAAATTAATGTCAGAATTCTACTTCAGAAGTCCCTTTCGAGAGTTGAGCGATCTGAATGACATGTTTATTATGCCTGAAAAAGATATATTTGCCTAGTGGACGATGGGAACATCTGCTTGGCTCTCAGATGCCCTGCAGGTCTCTACCCTTCTACAAAGATTACATTACCCTTGCCATGTGTGCATTACTTGAACTGCAGTTTCTCTAATGCTAGTTATCATTTTTCTTGAGTATTGAGACATAGACGACCTTTTAGATCAGAAAAAACCTACTTAGAAGCCATTTTTTCAAAAGTTGATTAACTCTGAAGATGTCCACACATTTCATTCATTTTATCTCTTTCATTTTCAACTGATTTCCATGCCAATCTTCTGAATTATAGCTCCACATTCTGGGGCAACACAAAATTGGGACTACTGTTTTTCTTAAATTATATATAATACATAATTTTTCCCTCATGTTGAAAATTAATTATTCTTTTTTAGCTCTTGCTAGTTATTTTTAGTTTTTTTTTTTCTTGTGCCTATTTATCCTCTAACACTTGAGCTATTTTGGTACCCATCTTAGAATAATATCTAAATGTGAAAGCTGCAGAATGAAAAGTCGTTTTTGCTGTGGAGCCCCCAGTGGGTTTTCAACCAAAGAAAGAAAAGTTGGTGTCTGTGTTAATATCAATAGGGGAAAAGGATACTGAAGTCAAGATGATGATGGGAAAGATGAAATTGGCTATTTTCCTTGTAGGGTCATTTTAATCAAGCTTTAGTTCTATTGTTATTTAGCAATTTAGTTCTTTTGTTATTTAGCAAAAGCAATTTCTGGCTTTAGGTTCCCTTCATAGCTCAGTACCAGAGAGAACCGTGGTCAGAAAAGCAAGGACTGAGCAATATTCCATGAATGGTCTAAAAAGACTAAGCCTTAACCTTGAGCTTTGATCTTGACTGTGGCTGAGTTGCATGTGGAGAAAGACACATTATATATTTTTTAATAGTTTATTTATTTTGAGAAAGAGAGAGAGTGTGTGTGTGTGAGTGGGGGTGGGGAAGAAAGAGAGAGAAAGAGAGAATCTCAAGAGAGAATCTCACTAGCTCTGTTAGTGCAGAGCCCAACTCGGGGCTCGAACTCATGAACTGCAAGATCATGACCTGAGCCAAAATCAAGAGTAAGACGCTTAACTGACTGAGCCACCCAGGTGTCCCAAGACACATTATCTTAAAACATGAAAGATATTTGTATTGTTTCACCCTTACCCTAAATAATGGGCATTCAGCAACAGTAAGAGGCATCCAACTCTTAGAATGTAAAATTGAGGCAGAGAATGGAAGGCAGTCTAGTAGTTGGGAACAATGGACTCTTTCTGGCATCCCTACGGGTATTGGGCATCCTTCCAGTATGAATTCTACCTTCATAATTTTTAGTCCACAACAAATTGCAAAATAATTTCATCTCCAATATAACACTGAATAGTCTTCAAAGAGCTGACCTGGATTGGTAGAGTTCCTATAGTTTCAGGTGACTCCTGGGGCTCTGGCATGTCTCACTACTTCACCTGTTGTAGGGGGCTCCAAACACACATATTCTCCATATTCTCCATAGATTCATAGTGTTTTGTGAGAAATAAAAGCAGAAAGAAAGATTACTACTGAGAGGCTGAAGCTACTTGAAGCACTGAGAATTGCCTTTAGCCAGACTCTCTGCATTTGGAGCATAAACCTGCAGCTAAGTGGTGGTATCCCAAGTCAAAGGCTTGTCAAATTGGAGAGTCAGAGAGAGCTGTTGACTGATTGTAATTGGTATTAATTCTTTTTTTTTTTTTTAACATTTATTTATTATTGAGAGATAGAGAGACACAAAGCGTGAGCAGGGGAGGGGTAGAGAGAGGGGGAGACACAGAATCTGAAGTAGGCTCCAGGCTCTGAGCTGTCAGCACAGAGCCCAATGTGGGGCTCCAACTCACAAACTGTGAGATCATGACCTGAGCCAAAGTCAGTCGCCCAACCAACTGAGCCACCCAGGTGCCCCTGTATTGGTATTAATTGTTACAGGAATCCCCTTCACAGGGGATTCATGAGGGTAATGAACCATCTGTTCTCTTCAAACATTCTAATAATAAATAGCATGACATTCAGATTTCCGGAGAGTTAACTAAGTCCATCACAGAGATTTCTAGTTCTGGCATCCTGGCAACTTAGGGAACACAGGAATTTTAATTTCATGGCCAAAATGGTATTTTCAGTCCCATCTCCTCAGCCAGAATTTTGTTCCTCCCCCAACAAGTAGATTCTGTTTCACCTTCTCCCCGTCCTCTGACATGGGCCTTTGTGAATCCTTGTGATGGAGTGTGTGGAGAAAGTGGTGCGGCATGACGATGGGGCACAGATCAGAAGAAACGCTAAAGCTTTGGCCTAACTCTCTTTTCTGGGATTCTTGCTCTGGGAACTGGCCGCCATGTTGGAGAAGTCCTGGCCACGTGAAGAGGCCACATGTGGGTATCCCAGATGCCAGCCAGCATCCAGTGGCACTGAGTCAATGACTGAGCCTTCAGACAATCACCACCCCCAGATGTCCCATCTCCCCCACGCACGTGCAGCAGAGGCGACCCAGTCTTGTTGTGCTTTGTCCAAAGTCTTGGGCCACAGAACCCAAGGGCAGAATAACGGCTGTTTTAGCCACTAAGTTTTAGGGTAATTTGTCACAAAGTAATTGATAAGCAGAAGACGGAGCAGAGCTTTGGGAATAATATATGAATGTGTGAATGGGTCTTGTTAAGTGGTCACATTTTCTGAATATAGAATGAGTTGAACTTTAAAAAATATTTATGAAACCACTTAAAATATTTATTATTTAGATATCTATTAAGCCATCTTAGTACACCATTAAACCATTTAAATACTTTTTAAACCACTGCCATGATTTTTATTCTGACGCTGCTGCCATATTTTTATATCAAGCTCATCATTATTCAATTAATACTTTTATTTATTGTAACTCACTTTTTAAATAAAAAAGCTTGCTTAAGCCTCAACCTATGTAATGATATCCATAAAATTACAGCTTGGATAGTCCAGCCGTATTTTATCAAAACACTTAAAAATAAATACGTGACAATTAAAAGTAAAAAATATTTATCCATTTATTACCTAAAATGATCTTTCATTCCACAGTTACCGCACATCTCACTTTGGAAATACGGGTCCTACCCTCTGGAAAACAACTGTATATCAAACTGACAATAATAATGCCTTCCAGGGGCACCTGGGTGGCTCGGTCAGTGAAGCATCTATCTGACCCTTGGTTTTGGCTCAGATCATGATCTCACCGTTTGTGAGTTTGAGCCCCATGCTGGGCTCTTTGACAGTGTGGAATCTGCTTGGAATTCTTTCTTCCTCTCTCTCTGCCCCTCTCCTGCTCTCTCTCTCTCTCTCTCTCTCTCAAAATTAATAAACTTAAAAAAATGTCTAAAAAAATAATGCTTTCCAAACCTGTAGTGTTTGGGGTACCATTTCTTAGGGACCAGCCTATGTTAAGGAGACAGAGCAATGTAATTGACATTTCTTGGAGGAAATTTTTATAGCCTGCATACAATCTAGCTGTGTTTAAGGATTCTTGCAGTTTTTTTTATCTGGTCTTTATAGAAAATGGCTCTAAAAATCCAAATATGACTTGTTTGATGCTCAGTTTGTGTAAAGATTCTTCCTAGAATTGCAGGGACAGAGACATATCTGTAACTTTAGGGGCTCTGAGCTGGGGCTCAGGACTGGCTTCTGTTTTGTTTCTTTTTTTCTTTTTTTATAATTCTTTCAAATGGAAAGTGTTTGAAACTTGGTGTCTTATTCTGAGTCCCCCTGAAAGCAGAGCATTTGGAGACAGTTCGTTTGGGGATTTTATTCCAGGGAATGTGGACCAGGGGGAGTGGCACAGAGGAGGGGAGACCACCCCAAAAAGTGTTAAGTTGGCCATCGTGGTGAGCAGCGCATGCACAATTCTGTGGGGCTTCTTGGAATAATTTCGCACCTGTCTACCTGAGGGACAAAGGATGGAGACACTTGCCCATTGGTTTGCATTTCCCATTGGCCAAACATGGGCCCGCTTCTAGGGGTCTGTATATGCATGCATAGTAAATTAGCATAGGCTTCCCTTGCCATGACATCAGAGATGACCTGGGACAAGAAGCAGGAGGAGGCGAGTGGCCCCAACGTTAAGAAGCCACGTCTGGGTGCATCTCTGTGGGGGTAGCTTCAGCCTGCACAAAGTGGGTACAGTAAGGAATGGAATGATGTGATTTTGAACTAGTGCACATGAGTATCTGATACACTTGACAAAGGTACCCCCTCTCTGGGATTTAGTTTCTCATCTGTCAGAGGACACACTTGGATTTGAGGACTTTGAGAGGCAGTTCTGATAGTCTAATTACTAGCCTGAGATCGTGCTGGCCTAACGCTACACTCCTAATCCTCTGAACGGCCAGATGAGACCAGGGAAGGAGGGTTGTGTTGAAAGTGTAGAAACACAGGTGTTGGGGAGGGTCATTGAAAAGACAGATGTGACCACCAAGGGACCCAGGAGCTCCCGGGCCCAGGACTTGGGCACTCAGAGGCTCCTCAACTCCTCCCCTGTCCTTTGATGTGGACTTCACCGTCCTTTCCCGCTCCCAGAGGCCGCTTCAAGGACACAGCCTTGTGATAATGATATGGTGTTGAGAACACCTGCACGATGTATGTGACTGAAGCCAGTTAAGGCTTCTTTATCAACTTCTAAGATTTGGTGAGTGGGTACGGGGATCCCTTGGCCTTGCCGCCACCCAAGAGAAGCCTCGTATATAAGTTGCCTTTGCTCATCAAAACTTGTCACCTACTGGCCTAGAGTGGCCTGCCTCTTTCTTTGGTCTGCATTGGGGGGCCAGTTTGGGAAGCTTTGTGAGAGTTGCCAACCAAAAACAGGTCAGCGGGGTGATGCTAAGACCACACCTACCTTATACTTCTGTCTCCGATATAGCTCCTGGCACCCTGACCCTGCTGGATGCCTCGTAGGCCCTGAGTAATTCTGCATCAGGGAAGGATAACACTCTTGAATGACTTGGAGTCTTCCCTCTCAGGCCCTCTACATAAACATTACTCAGGTCTGATCACAGCTGCGTTTACCTCTTATACTTGAAAGACTGGGACTGGCACCATGCCAGCTACACACGGACTTTCCCATATGACAGTTTGTTATGGCCTCTAACTTGGGATTCTACTCATTTCTGTTGACAGCACCTTGATCTTGATCCCTAGTGAAGGCACACATGAAAAACTACATGAGTTTACAAACAGGCATCAAGAGAAAGAGAATAGTGGTTTAATTTAGGATTTCTGAGCCTTGACACTATCCTCGGAGGGTTTATTTTTATAGAAGTCATGTAGCTGGCAACTGGTATTTTCAAGTTCTGCAAGCAGCAACTATTTTGCTGGATTTTGTTTGTGTCTTTCACCTTCTGCTTTCTGCCCTATGGTTCCCTCCAGCCCCAAAGACTCCCAACCTTCTTATGATTAATGCTTTTGAAAAGAGTTTGGAAAATAAATTTCAGTTCAGTTTTGTGGTGCAAATCACTGAGCCTTTGGGGGTTTATAATGTCTTGGTTAATAAGGATTCTGGAGATCCAACCCAGAGGTCTGTGTGAAGTGGGAAAGAAAAGGCAGAACAATTCAGGCAAGATGTATTTAATTTTTGAAACAACCATTATGTTCTGTGCTTAAATTTTTGAGTTTCTTTTTTATATTTCTTCAGAGATAATGAATAGCTTCAATTTGAGAGTGTGAGCATCCCGGAAAAATACAGAACGACAAAAACCTCATTTTGTATTTATTCATTTTTCAACAAGTTCACCCTTCTTCCATTTGATGAGACTAAGTGGGTTCTTTGAACTGGCATTGACCAACTTTGTGATGAATAATATCCTTCTTGCATATCAAACGTTCAGCCTCCCACACATGCCTAATTCATTTTACTCTCAAACGCTTGGCCATGTAAGTGATTGCCGTGATTCAGTTTTGAATGAAAGAATCGCTCAGTTGCAGCCTGTGATAATTATTGCATAAGGCTTAGATTGTTCTTTACAAACGAGAGCAAATTATCTGGCAGTGACGAAGATAATGGGTAGGAGTACTTTAATCTTTCCTCATACCTCCCTCCCTGAATACTCTGCAGACATGATAATAATCTTCATAAGGCTTTTTGTGGAGTTGAAGCTTCGTGTTGCCCATAACTATGTAGTGATAGCTGCTCACCAGATCACTCTTACATTCCAATGGAGGGATGATTTGTTGATTGCAGTTAACCAAATCATAGAATTGTGTGGAGTTTCTTCAAGCTGCAGGTGGTTGTCATTGTGAGTTTCTTCACTTTTGCAACTTACAGGCATTTCAAAGGATGCGGCTAAATGCTTGCATCCAAAAATAGAATGCACAGGAGTATTAGTAGCTTTCCTCCCTCTACCTTGGATAGTGTAAGGCACCAGCCTTATCTGTTTTCCAGAGAGCCATGGTACAGGTGTTAAATAGGAAGCAATCTGTTGGAGTAGATCCCGTGGATTTAACTACTAAGTGAAATAATTGCTTTGGTGTACTTTGTGGCTACGAGAAGACAACTTACAAAATGTCATTTTAAAGTGATTTCAGATGATTTCAGAGTCTGTGAGTCCTGTTTTCTTCAGAAAGGTCTTGCCACTTATACCTGCAAGCTCGATTCACTTCTCTGCTGTTGTTGAACAATTAGTTGTGTGCCATTGCCACCGTTACAGATAATTGTAATTTCAAATTGTAGCTGCAAGCTATTGATGGCTCTCTGTCTCTTCCTGCTTTGTAGTGACCTTGCATTTCGTTCTAATGAAGCAAAAATTGTCAAAGCTATATAAATGAAATGACATGAAATGCAAGGAGAGCACTGCTTGCAACTTACTATTTAAAAGTTTTATTTGTTTTTTGTTATTGATGAAAGTGGAAGAGAAATGAGGACTACATTCTTTGTAGTATCATTAATGGAATGCTGATTGAATGATTCTTTCTAGAACTTTTTGCTGAAACTTTAATGAAGGCATCTCATCGTGTCTAAATAGACCCAGTGCAGGTTGATATCTCCTAGCTCTGTCTTATTTGAATCTCCACTTAGTGACATATGAAGTGCATGATTTTGGTGAGCCATTCAACCTGCCTGAACTTTAACTCCTTCACACGGCATGATATCTTACTCCGGAGCGTTTCTGGAAGCATTTAATATGATGGAGAATGGAAAGCCTCTAACCAACGCCTGAAAGAAGGTCTTGTGCCCCCCAAAATGTTCATTTCCTTTTCTCTTGAAGCTGAGGGAAGATATTTTCTAACACTCTTCTATTTGCCATTTTCAACTTTCAGTGGAAAGAAGAATCAAGACAGAGTAGTGAGTTATAAAAATCTCTACCATCTCAGAATTGTGGCTGTGGGAAACGCAAACGTCTGTGTGACTTTAGTACTGACTCTACTTTTGGCTTCTGATTCATTTGCATGATTAAGTACTTTTCCATAGCAGGCAGTGAATTCATAGCTGGTAGAAGCCTATAAACTGCTCATCCATTTAAAACAAGAAAACCAGCCCCAGTGACCAGGGACTCTGACCTTCAAACGCTAACTGGGACATTCCCCACGGTGGGAAGACCATAGTTAAAACATTGTGGAAGGTAGTCATCTCGTTAATTTCTCCCTCTGCCTGAGAACACTCTGACAGTCCCGGAGGGAGAGACGGTCTGATCCCTGGGAATTACAATACAGCCCACAGCACAGCATCGTCTTGTTTGGGTGTGTTACTAGCCTCCAATTAGAAACTTGGGGAGCTTGCTAAGTGGCTTTAGTGGAATGAATGGAGACGAATGAAGCATTCTGCAAAGGGACTTCCAGTGAGTTCTAACACAAAGCTGTTTGTTTTGTGGATGTTTAAAACATAGTCTATCTGTAGCCCTCAAAGATATGTAAATCCACGATTGTCCCTCTCTCCTACCCCAAGGAAGCCAGTTTACAGACTGAGTCAGATCTTACGGCTGTTTTGATATAGAAATATCACTGGCCACGTAAGCTGTGTTACAGTGACTTATTTTGCTAGAAGTAAAATGGTTTTAAACAGGTGCATGGAGAGGATGGGTCATTTAGGTGTACAGAATTGACTATCTTGTAGTGAGATGAGATCAGGGGGAATGATATCCTTATATGGTTTCCCCAGGAATAAAAAGCATAATTAAATATTATAGCACACTGTTTACACATTCGCTTATTACCAAATATTGATTAAGTTCCTGCTTTCTCCCATGGGCTCCTCCACTTATCCCTCATGTAGACAATCCCTACAAGAGCCTTGGCTTGTCCGTGATAAAAACGCATGCTATCTCTAAGCGTTTGTGTGAAAATAAATATCTTTTGAATATATTGAGCATCTTGGGAGAAAGACACTGTACCCTTTTAAATTAACATTATAATAATTTTAAAATTTAACTAAGCTGGAGCGCCTGGGTGGCTCAGTTGGTTGAGTGTCCGACTTTGGCTCAGGTCATGATCTCATAGTCCATGAGTTTGAGCCCCGCGTCGGGCTCTGTGCTGACAGCTTGGAGCCTGGAGCCTGCTTCGGATTCTGTGTCTCCCTTTCTCTCTGCCCATCCCCGACTCATGCTCTGTCTGTCTGTCTGTCTGTCTGTCTCTCTCTCTCTCTGTCAAAAATAAATAAACATTAAGAATTTTTAAAAAAAAATTTAAGCCTATTCCACTGGCATATTAATGAGTCTTATGAGTCACTTTTATCCATTATCATTAGATTAAAAATTTTAGGAATAAAGCTCATCAATTTATTTAGAAAGGGACTTGGCTACAAATGCAGTCACTTAATTAGCTTCTAATTTGCTTTGCTGCTTGAACATAAAGGGTTCTACTCTTCCTGAATGTGTCTTGCTCCGGTCGCTTGATTAATTTTCTGAGCCAGCTCAGACTCCAAACATAAGTTCTTGTGTCCTTTTTCCTGACAGGCCTTGTCATTGTCATCTTGAAGCATATTCAGGGAGGCTCCTTGTCCATTGGAAGCCCCGTTAGCTATGGAAGAGTGGCTGATTAAGTTATGCTTAAAACGTATTAAGTGCCAACAACAACCGGGCAGGGTGTGGGTTCGTAATGAGTCCTAGTCAGAAGGGAGAGAGTGTGTGATGGTAGGCTGGTGGCGGGTTTGGTGTCACTGTCAGATCGACACTCATTGTATCCACGCAAGATGAAGGAGGGGCCAAATGTGGGCTGGGGTGACGGAGAGCTTTGAAGCTGTCAGGTAACCTTCTTAATCCTGGGACTAAGTACAGTTCAGAAGCCTTATGATTTAGTTACCAAACTACTAAAGTATCTTTATGAGGATGAAGGCTTCTCGAGAGACAATTAACCTAGGGATTCACAAGATGTTCTAAGGCACACTGGCCTGGGCCAAAGAAGCCAGGAAGACCAGGGCGGGAGCCCCACCCACCAGCAAGGATATATAAAAGCCCGGGAGCCTGGAGGGACATTCACAATTCAGAAGCTTGCTTCAGCGAGTTACCCACAGCTCTCTGTCTGGCACCATGTCCTACAACTGTTTCACAAGAAACTGCTCTTCCAGGCCAATTGGAGGACACTGCGCTGTCCCAGTGGCCCCGGTTGCCACGGCTTCTACCCAGGATGCCGACTGCCTGAGCGGCATCTATTTGCCCAGTTCCTTCCAAACTGGCTCCTGGCTCCTGGACCACTGTCAGGGGACCACCTGTGAGCCCACTGTTTGCCAGCCAACCTGTCACCAGCAAAATCCTTGCATCTCCAGCCTCGGACAGGTGACCTGCTCTCGACAGACCACCTGTGTCTCTAATCCTTGCTCGACCACCTACAGCCGGCCACTCACCTTTGTCTCCAGTGGCTGTCAGCCCCTGGGTGGCATCTCTAATGTGTGCCAGCCAGTGGGAGGAGTCTCCACTGTCTGCCAACCAGCCTGCGGGGGCTCCAGGACGTACCAGCGGTCCTGCATGTCCAGCTGTCGAAGAACTTGCTAAGTGTGTAGGAGCCAGTGAGCGAATCAAGACTCCAGGACCTGCCAGCTGTGTTTCCAGGCTCGTCCAGGATGCTGCCTGTCCCTGAACAGCTCTTCATTGCTGATCCCTCTTCTGACTGCCTGACTGCTTGGCTGCTAGCTCTGAATAAGCTGCCTTTGGCAATCTATGAGTTTTCTGGCTAGCACCAAGCTTATTTTAAGGGTTGGTCACTGGTGGTGCATATGCGTCTGGATGTTTCCAGAAACTTCACTTCCCATACTCCGGTCTCTGCTGGTTTTGACGTGTTTTGACCTTGCTGCTGTGTCTTTTGGCTTCTGCTTTTGTGCCTCTGAGGAAAGGAACTTGTCTCGCTCTGTATTTTCTCAATAAACCTGCTTATTTGGCATTGCAAACGTATGTCTCAATAGAGTTCTTTATTTGCAAGGGTTTTTGCTGTCTGTGAACCATCCTTGCTGATCAGTGTCTGACTTTCTTTTCTGAGCCTAGAGTACGGGTTCAGTCATTGTGTTTCAGGACAAGCAAGGGAATATCTGGTCTTTTAGTTGGTCAGAGAATCTTTGGACGTGTAGTGGTATACAGTGATGTGTCTTCCATATTCACTCAGTTTTTATGGGTGTACAGAATAATTTCCATGTGGGCAAAAGAAAAGTTACCTGGGTAACCAAGTAGTTTGGGGAATTATACAGTGAAGGGGGCAACAGAGTCTATTAGAGTCTCAGAGTCTTACTTTATCAGAGAACCACAGTGGAAAACTTTGCAGAAGATCCCTCCATGATCAGATAGGACAGAGTGAGTAGGAAGAAGGGTGGGGAAGTTGGTTTCCAAGGCCTGAGATTCAGGGCATCAAAGGGTGGCTCCAGCTCTATATTTCCCTCACTTGCTGCCGAGGGTTAGTAGATCTCCCCAAAATGCTCTGAGTAAATCAAATCTCCAGGTGTTAGTAAATCTGGGCAAGAGAGACTTAAAAACAACCTTTAAAAACACATGGTGGTTTGTTTCAACAAGAACCTTATTTTGTGCTTGTTCTCTACTGGAACCCACGTACTGATTAAACAAACCATCTGGGCTGGTGGTCCACTGCTAATTCTTTTTGCTTTATTTTAAAGTGAGAACTGGCTACCGACTGGTTTGCTTTTGTCCTTATCCTCTGTTATGTCCAGAAACACATCTCTATTTTCTTTTCAGAGTCGCTAAAGGAGACACAGATGAGGAAGATTTTTACAGAAAATGGAGACATACAAGGTGTGTGTTCCGTGAGCAGAGAGCCTTTTCTCATAACAGTGGACCTTAGTGCTTGTGGCAGAGTCTGATTGGCGACCTCTGTTGACAGCAAAATGGTTTTCTTATTTCACTAATAGTTTTTCAGAGAGGTATAGATGATTTCCAGATAGATGGAATGTTTTCAAGTTTTTCCCATTACTGACTCTACTCTGAGAAGTAAGGATTCCTCCAAAGACATGTTAGTATCTATGAGTCACAGTAATATCTCATTAAGGCAAGACATGGTTTTTATTATGTATTATTTCCATACCCATTGTCTTTAAAAGTCAAACTCTGGATTTCAGATAAGTTCTGGTTTATTCTAACATATAAATCCCTGGGGGAAACCCTCAATGGCTCCTGCAAAGCTATTGTTCACATGACTCTCACTGATTGTTTATTTCTGCCATTTCACTGTGATCTGGAAAATTCAAAGTTTTCAGAGATTGAAAACATATTTAATTTGTTTGTTTTTTATTCTCTAGCTTTCTAATTTTTCAATAAAAAATTGTAAGGACAGAGATGCCTTCCATTTCTTTTTTATTTAGATGGCTAATCATCTCAATAGATTTGTATATTACTAATATATAATAGCAAAGATTTTACACACTGCTATGAGTAAAGTTTTGCTCGGGGTATTATTGCATGGTGTGAGTGTTCAAGGATGATGTAGCTATCCTGCCAACCTATTTCCTTGCCTTTATTTCTGTTTGGGGAGTTCTCTGATTTGCTGTTAGAGCTATTCTCTTTGTACTTGAACTTTGAAAAGTCTCTCCATTCTTTGCTTTATTTCACAATAAATGATAAAGTTTCAGTGTTTGCCTTTGAGGGCTGGCTTTTAAAAGATAGGGCAATGACTTCTTTCTCTTCTTGGTCTGGGGCCTAGAAACATGTCTTGTATGTATGTAATATCCTGTCATGGTAGGGAAGTGATTTGACGGTCTTCAGTTCGAATCCCGGTTCTGTCGCTTGGCTGCAGGTTCGTTAAGCTCTCTAAACCTTAGCTCATCTGTAAAATGGGGAGAATGGTAGCATCTCATGCCTCTCTTTTCAGGAATAAACCGAGGTAATGTGTGTGTCTCCCAGCTGTCAGCTGAGGCATCCTGCCATTTGATATTAAAGTGAACCTGGCATTCTCATCTCCTTTCCTTCTTTGGTGGAAGTCCTGGCTACTCCTGGCATTTCTCAGGAATCTGGGTTGAGATGCTGGGAGGAGATGCCTTACTGTTTCCTTTCCTAATCCCTCTGGCTCTGAATTTTTATTTAAAAAAAATTTTTTTTAAATGTTTATTGATTTTTGAGGGAGAGAGACAGAGCACTGGGGGTGGAGGGAGGGACAGAGAGAGGGGGAGACACAGAATCCGAAGCAGGCTCCAGGCTCTGAGCTGTCAGCACATAGCGTGATATAGAGCTCGAACCCACAAACCTTGAGTTCATGACCTGAGCCAAAGTCAGACGTTTAATCGACTGAGCCATCCAGGTGCCCCTCTGAACTTTTACTTTAGAAGAATTAGTTCATTTTATGGATCTTCTTCCTATACCATAGTCTGTTTCTGTTCCAACTGTAATGATTCAGACATCTTAGCCCAACTTCCTTCCCTTGCTGTCCACAGAATCCACTTACACAAGGTATTTGTGTATCTAACAACAGACTTTACAGAAAATCTGGGACCTAGATGGCATTGGTATTCTAGTGAGGAAAACAACTTAAAATTGAATTTTAGACATTATGAAGTTCCTGGGTCATTGTGTCTGGAACATTATCATGTTCAGTTCAGAGCCAAACCCCTCCTTCCCTCCTCCTCTCCCTCCCTTCCTCCCTCCCTTCCTCACAACTAACTTATCTCTAATGTCCCAGCTTCTGTGCAAGGTGCTGGTGCGTGGTAGTAAACAACACTGCTATGATTCTTGCCCTCATGAAGCTCATAGCTTAGTTAAGAATAATTTCTACAGAACTTTTATATTTTCTTCTATATCTTTGCCTTAGGGGTTCTATGTACTTTGCTTTTCCCCTACAAATGCTTGTAAGGGCTTCCCAAGGTGCTACATCACATAAATAAAGGGTAAGCTTCTCTACATTGTTTCATATATGAAGCTTATTTACATTACAACTATGATAAAAACTGAAAACACAACCAACCTCTGGAATATTTGGCTTTAAATCTAGGAGACCTAAAGCTTATAACAGTCAAGGGAAAGTGTACTAGTAATCGGCAAGAATGGATGGTTGACAAATTGGGGTACAGACCCAGACTGGTGCCCTCTAAAATTGCTCTCTGCATTCAGAGAAGGTAGGCTCTGCGATCTGACCTTAGCCTTGGTAAATATCTACTTGGTCTCTTGATATTTTTGGAAACTATATCTTATGCTTAGGAATTTATAAATGCCTTCATATCTGAAGGGCCTTATGTTAGCTTTCATGGGGATAGGATCCTTATTTAGTAAGATCGTTCGCTCCAACATCTTTGATATGCTCTATTCCCCTGTATTTAACAGCCTGCTAGGCATTTCCAGAAATATGTCTTCTAATAAAATTCAAAGAAATTTTCAAAACTCAAATTGGTCATAATGTAGTTTATGAATTAGGGATATGATTTGTGTTGCATGCTTCAGATTATACAACAATTGTGATCAGGAACCAACTCCCATTAGCACAGGCGAAGAGCTATTATAAGCAAATACAATGGCTTTGTGGAAGTTGTTCTGCGCTTTACTGTGGGAATGGAAAATAAAAGGGACAACGCAGCATCCGAATTGTGCTAATGGTAGTTCTAGTGCCCCTGGAAAAAGGCAGGTGATCCTCTGGAACAAGAGCTGGGTGGGGTCAGGTTAGGATTTGCTTGGAGGTGTTTTGATTTCATAGCCACAAACTTTCTACCATAAAACAGTTTACTATTGAAATTTCTTCAGAAAAAGTGGCTTTATCAGCTTGGATCTGAATGTCTAGCCCCTAACCCCCATTTTCCCTCCATTAAACATCTTCATACAAGTTTTCTTGGGAACACATCAATTGCATCATGGCAGAGAAGACCTACACCACTAAAATGAGATATTCTTGTACAAAAACTTCTCATTATATTCAGTCTTGCCTCTTGGTTAACGCTGCCACTATCTTCCAAGTGACCTAGGATGGAAATCCCGTCACCACGTTTTACTTCTCTTTTCCCTAATTCCACACGTTTGATTCCTTAGAGATGGAATAGTTCTTAGCATTTCCTCTATCCCTGCTTGCAACGGGCAGTCATACCTTACACTCCAGTAGTGCATAAGCCCCTAAGTGATCCCACTGTTTCTCTGTCCTCTCAGGACGGTGTACCCCATCTGTCCATATTAGCTTGCCAAGGCCTCCATAACAAAGCATCATAAACTGGGGAGCTTGAACAACAGAAACTGATTGTCTCACAGTCTGGAGACTGGTTGCCTAAGATCAAGGTGTCAGCAGGATTCATTCCTACTGAGGCCGTGAGGGAGAATCTGTTCCATTCCTCTCCCGGAGCTTCTGGTGGTTCGCTGGCCATCTTTGGTGTTCCTTGGCTTTTAGAAGGACCCTGATAGCTGTCTTCATCTTCACACGACATTCTCCCTATGTGTGTGTGTGTGTCTGTGTCTGTGTCCAAATTTTCCCTTTTTTTTTTTTTCTTGAGAGAGACAGAGTGTGTGTGTGTGAGTCAGGTAGGGGCAGGGAGAGAAGGAGAGAGACAATCTTAAGCAGGCTCCATGCCCAGCACAGAAACCCAACGTGGGGCTCAATTTCACAAGAGATCATAACCTGAGCCAAAATCAAGAGTTGGACGCTTAACTGACTGAACCACCCAGGCACCCCAAATTTTCCCTTTTTGTAAGGACACCAGTCATGCTGAAGTAGGGGCCTACCCTCCTCAAGTATGACCTCATTTTAACTAATTAGATCTACAATTATATCTATTTCCAAACAAGGTCACATTCTGAAGTGTAGGTTAGGACTTCAGCGTAGAAATGTTTGAAGGTACAAATCAACTCATAAGACTATCAAGGCACAATTGTGATCATGCCATTTTCCTTGTCAAAAAATATCAAAATGTGCTTATTGCCTGAGGAATGCCTTTAGACTTGGTGGCCAAACATTCTTAATTCCCAGCAGAATGTATATATAAATATATCTAATAAATATATAAATGAATATACAAATATATAAATAAATATACAAATATAAATATACACACATATATATACATGTACATATATACATATACATATATATACATATATACACACACACATATATGTGTATATATATATACATATATGTATTACTCTGGTTCTGTTTCTCAGGAGAACTATTATAAATATAGTACCTCAATTATTAATTATACTTTCAATTATAGAAATGAATAAGAACCTAAAAACTCAAACATTATATTATTATGTATACATTATGCTAAGTAATCATAATATAATATTTGAGTTTTTAGGTTCTTATTCATTTCTATAATTGAAAGTTTAATTAATAATTGAGGTACTATATTTATAATGGTTCTCCAGAGAAACAGAAGCTGCAGTAATATATACATATGTATATATGTATATATATTTATATATACATATTCCTATTGGCTCTGTTTCTCTGGAGAACCATGATTAATGTAGTTCATCTTATATATGATGTACTTTTCACAAGCCAGACTGGAAAATGCCTTCTGCTCACACTCCATTGGCAAGTTCCCAGTCATGTGGGCCACACTTAAGTGCAAAGAATTGGTTCATATGGTCCATGTGTGGGCAAAAAAGGAAGAGAAGGTGGGTCTGGTGAACTGAGAGCCTGTGTCTGCAATATTTGTAAGAATGAAGAGTGTAATGTGAAACTCTGACTCATAGTAAGCACCCTGAAAGTGGTGAGTGAATCTGAATTAGACTTCTATTTCCAGCTGTCTGTCAAAGGAGACCTGTTTTAGGAAAATATCTCTTTTTTGGAAAGGGATGCCTTTAGGCACTAATCTAATATATTCACAGGTTGCTTACAGCATTTAAGGATCTGTCTTTCTAGGAGACATTATTTTTTATTTTTTTAAATGTTTATTTATATTTGAGAGAGAGAGAGAGAGAGAGAGAGACAGACAGACAGACAGACAGGGAGAGAGAGACAGAGGATCCAAAGCAGACTCTGCACTGAGAGCAGTGAGCTGGATACGTGGCTTGAATTAATGAACCATGAGATCATGATCTGAGCTGAAACCAAGAGTCAGACTCTTAATTGACTGAGTTGCCCAGGCACCCCCTAGAAAACATTATTTTTTAAATCCAAGGAAAATACTTCTAGACAAAAATTGAGATGTAAACAATTAGTGCTCATTTAAAAGGAACTAATTCAGGTAATGGCTACAAGGACTGGGAATAATTGAGATATTTCTAACTTGAAATAAGATGGGAATTGACCAGGCAACAGTTCCATAAATGAAACGATGTTCTATTTTCCTCTATTTAGTATAAACTACATCATCTTATATTATCTAGTCCTTCATTCTGGCCCGTATTTTCATTGTGTAACTATCTTTTGAAAGAAGTCAGTGCTGGAAGAGACTTTGATAGTAATATACAACTCTGTTATTTAACAATGAGGAAATAGAAATGGAATGACTTGTATATAAATATAGTCAGTGTTGGACACACTAAATGGCTTCTAATTGAGTGTTTTTTAAATATGAATATGAAAATTTTGTGACTCCTTATTCATTCTCCTTTCTTAATGAGTTATACTGCAAGTAATCTATCCAGGAGTATCATAAGCTATGTCACCACTATTAGATTCTTTATTCTTCAACAAAGGTCTTACACACCTGTAGTTTATCTGAAATCCGAATGTAACAGGGAGTACTATATTTTTATTTGGTACCTGGAAATCCTAAATGTAATAAGTTTCCCTTAGGGAACTGCTCTACTCTAGAGGACATAGCCAGCTATCCAACCACAGAGGCTGACTGACTCCTGATGTCTGTCCCGTCCTGTTTGACATGAGCCTCCACAGCCCTCACAGGTTGTGGGGAGTTTCTGCACCCCAATGGTGCAGTAAGGCTAAACTGGTATACAACTGACCAGTGGCAAGCTAGTCTAGCTGAAGATTCTGTTCTAGCTTGTTCTCCTTACCACTTGGGGCCATCTTCCCTACTTTCTTCATCCTCTATTGTGTCTAATTCTCTGTACCACTAGCCATAGTCTTTTTAAAATATTTTTTTAGTAAAGGCATGCCCCATTTGGGACAAGAGTTGGGACATACCTGTAGTAAAATTTTGTTGTTTATCTGAAACTCAAAAGTAACTGGGATCCTATAATTTATCTGTAAAACTCAGTGGAAGTCTTCCTTGATTTTGCATTAATTTTGGAATGGAAAAAAGGAGGAAAGTGTTTGAGAAGTTCAGATCCAATTAATTTTACATGATTTATTTCCCCATGCCTTTCAGATTTTTAATATTTCCACAATGTGCTATGAATCTCTGCTAGAGAGATATATGATGCAGAGATGTTCATCTATTGTCTCTATCATCACTATCATCTATCTATCTATATCTATCATCTATCTATCATCTATCTAATCTATCTTTTTTCTTTTCTTTCTTTCATTTATTTATTTCTTTTTAGTGAAACCCTTTTTATCTCAGAGCATCTGGTAGGACTATCATTTTGTGAAAGATATTTTGGAAAACACTGACGAAGAGCTGTGCAGCGCCACTCAGAGAAGCCAGCCTGCAAGGTGGATTTCACCGTTTCTCTAGCGTAAGATAAGTGTGAAAAGACCAAGACAGTTACACAAATCTTAAGAAGAAAAATAGAAGTACCCATATGACTTGCACAAGAGCCAGTACAGCATAATTTTGATGGATCATTAAATTGTTCCATCTTCTACATTGTGTAAGATGAAGCGTCAGACAGGCTGGCTGATCAAATTCTCGGATTCAAAGTTAAGGTTGTTCCACAGATACTACTAAATTAGCATGTCTAGACCATGTTCTATATGAAAGGCTCTCAGTGAAGCGGTTCAAGGCTGCCTATATCTCTGGTGCAAAGGTAATTGGAAAGCCAAACTGCATTTCTGAGTGAATAGTGCTGACCGAGCTGTGTAATATTTTGATGGGTAGTTTTGGGCCTTTCAAAGTGAGATGTGGCATTTGAATGCAAATAAACCCATTGCAAAACAACCCCAAACCTTTGGCATTTTAGAATCATTTCCTGATTCTTTTTCTTCAGAGAACTTATTTCTGTGTAGAACCTATCAAGTGAGTGATTTTTCAAAGCTGCTGACTGGCCTCTTCAAGGTCAAGGGGAAAATTGATGGTTTAGAATTATGATTAGATTCTCCTCCTACTCCTTTCCTTCTTTTATTTCTTATTTGATGGCTTTATTTTCTCATTTTATCTCCTAACTTTGCATATTTCCCTGAGATAGAAGATGAACTCAGAGACATATTGAGCAGGGAGTTTCCAGTAACTCTGAGGTGTCATTTATGCATTTAAGGTCAGGGGACACTAGAATGTCTTTATAGTTGAAAGCAATTGCTCAGTTAAGCATTCATTCATCCAGCTAATATTTTTAAATATATGATAGTACTTTGACAGTCTTTCTCTCTTATGAAGATTCAAATATAGTGAGGAAGCAGATATATAAACAACCAGCTCACATGAAATAAGTACTGTAATAGGGAAGCATATATAAAGTGAAATAAATTTGAAAAATGCTGGGCGATTGAAAGTTAAGCTGGGCTCTTTGCTATAGATTTTATCTGAGCTTTTAATATGGTAATATACATTGTGACTCTCTAAGGGTGGAATATAACTTGGAATGTATCCCTGAAACTTTTCCCCCTGGAATATCTGGAAGGAACAGGGTCCTGTTAAACACACCCCATAAAGCCATGCATTATGGTGTATATACCAAATTGGACACGGAATTCTTTTGTTAAAATGTCACTTTCTGGGGCGCTTGGGTGGCTCAGTTGGTTAAGTGTCCCACTCTCGATTTTTGGCTGAGGTCATGATCTGATGGTTGTGAGACTGAGCCCCCCACATTGGGCTCCAGGCTGGGTGTGAAGCCTGCTGAGATTCTGTCTCTCCTTTTGTCCCTCTCCTGCTCCTGTTCTCTTTCTCCCTCTCAGAAAAAAAAAAAAAAATGTGACTTTCTGTGTTAGCCATCTTTTTTTTTTTTGAGTTTTCAAGATGTGTCCAATCTCCATACTTTAAATAGCTGTTATATAAAAAAGTAGGTTTTTCAAATTTCAGGGTGCAGCCTTAGCTTACCTTCTCTCTCATTCTGCCAGACCCATAATGGTTTCTTTTAGTCTCTTTCAGCGTGTGTGGTGTGTGTCATCAGGGAAGGTTTTTTGCATGTATAGGCACAATATGGTTAGGTGACTGACACACATACATGCGTGTGTGTATGTGTATCTGACCGATTTTAATCCTAAGATCTTTTGTTAGATTTCATATAAGTTAAATCCTACTTGACACAACAAGGAGGGTAGGAGTGGTTGCTAGTCCTTTTGGGGGGGGGGGTGGAAAGAACATACTATAAACAGAAATAAACGTACTATATTTAGGTAGAAATGAATGCAGATAATATTTATATAAAATTTAAAATGAGAAAAGGATTTGAGAGAATATGACAAAATTTGGGAAGACAAGAGACACATTGTTTAAAATATGTTGGCTCTTTCTCAACATTTCCTTCATGTGTACTTGTGTATTGGCATTAACAGTACTTTGACCTAGGCCTTTATTATCTCATACCTGGCCGTTATAATAGCTAGCTAATAAGTTTCCCTAATTATAACCTCTTATCCAAATTAATTTTCTTATTGCACCATTGTGATCTCATAATCAAACTTTATTAGTTCCTAATAATTTATTAAAATCATCAAGGTGTAATGGATAGGGCATTGAACTAGGAGTGAAAAAGTTATGTTTTTGAGAGCTACTCATGAGCTGTATAACCTTGAAAAGGTTGCTCAACATCTAGAGGTGAAACTATGTCTATCTATAAATTCATATAATATCCTGGCTGCCTAATTAGTAGTATTGCTGTAGAATTTAAACACAATGTGAAAGAAAGGTCTTTATAAACGTTGAAGCAAAACATACATGTAAACTACTGTCTTTGCTCCTTGAAGTCTGTATTTCTTAGGCTGCCAATCTATACCTTACCAGACCACGATTACCTTTCTGTTATATGTTGACCATTTGCTTGCACAAACAGGGCAATTCATTCAAACTAGAATGCCTTGGGATTTCATAGCTAAACACATTTGCTAGTTCTTTTTCTTTTTCCTGCTGACTATTTTCTCATCCTTTAAAGTGTTGTCGTATCTCCATGGTGCCTTCTGTATTAGGCATCTATGGCTGCTGGAATAAATCAGTACACACTGGAGGTCTTAAGACAACAGAAATTTATTTTCTCACAATTGTGGAGGCCACAAGTCCAAAATAAAGGGGTTGCAGGGTCATGCTCCCTTGGAAGGCTCTAGGGAAGATGCCTTTCCTTAGCTTCTGGGGGCTCCTGCCATTCCTTAGCTTGTGGAAACATCTCCAGTCTCTGTTTCCATCTCACTTGGGCTTCTCCTGTGTCTCTGTCTCTCCTTTGCTGTTTCTTACAAGGATATTTGTCTTGGAGTCAGGGTCCACCTTAAACCGAAGATGATCTCATCTCAAGATCCTTAACTCAGTTATATCTTCAAAAACTCTATTTCCAAAGAGGCCATATTTATGGGTACTGGGGGTCAGGACTTGGACATATAATTTTGGGGCCCCTATTCAAACCACTACATCTTCTCTGCTCATTCCAGTCTATTAGCTTGGCCAGCATATACTTCATATGCAATCTTGAAATAGCTGAGAGGAAACCACTGATAATGAGCCAATTAAATGCTTTCAGTTTGCAAGAACTATTTAGGAAGAGTTTAGTGTTTGGTTCATCTAATTTAATTATTTTACAACCAAAACTGCACCCCATGTAAAGAAGTAGCACTATTTAACTTTCTATCAAAAAAAGTTGAATTATTTAAGTGCTTTTTACACTTTAAAACTGAAAAGAAATTTTCTTATTTTTAACACATAATTGGTAAAGTGGAACTCTATTTAATTGTAAAATATAAACCATTTAAAAGCATTCTGGCTCAGCAATGTATAAAAAATCAGATTATTATTTTATTATTAGCACAACTAATGCTGTAGAACTCAGAAAAGTATCTCTGAACTGGGTACAGATGAAGAGCCAAACCTTGACATTGATCTTTTATTGAGATAGCACAGACTGCATTAGCTCAATACACTAGGTATTCACGCGATACTCAGTGTGAGCTCAAACCCATTACAGTGGTGGCTAGAGCCCCTCCCTTCTCTCTGTCTTCCCCCCTTTGGGGGCCCTGTTCCTCTTTGCTGGCATTAAAGACCACAGAGTACATTTATGGCAACAAGCCACCAAATTATTCACAGCCCAAGCCAATTTACAGAGCTCATCTGGGTTTTTCCATACAAAGCTGATACTAGGTGGAGAAGGGGGCAAAGTGCATTCATGATTATTTTGTTTATTTACATGGAGTACTCCAAAATGCTAGAACTTGCTAACGCAAATGCAGCACAATCCTTCTTATTTATAATAGATTCCTGATCTCACCCTTTGCTACATCACAAATCTGTCCCCAACTTTTTTTTCACTCACTTTCCCTAAGTAGCCTGAGCTAGTCAACAAGGCTCAAGAGAAGCATGCGTTTTTTTCTTATTTAAAAAAATTTTTTTGTTCTATGGAAACCAATTTGACAACAAATTTCATATATTAAAAAATAAATAAATAAAAAATAAATAAAATAAAAAATTTTTTTTACCGTTTGTTCATTTTTGAGAGAGAGAGAGAGAGAGAGAGAGAGAGAGAGAACGGGGGAGGGGCAGAGAGAGAGAAAGAGGAGACACAGAATCTGAAGCAGGCTCCAGGTTCTGAGCTGTCAGCACAGAGCCTGATACTGGGCTCAAACCCACACACCGTGAGATCATGACCTGAGTCGAAGGCGGACGCTTAACTGACTGAGTGTCCCGCCTTTTTCCTTATTATAGTAAGATTAATACAGAGTGTTGCTTTTACTGTACTTCATCAAAAGCTAACAGTTTCTTCATTTACAAGAATGGAAATACACAGCACCTTCCTCATCCTGTCTGTTTCCCTAGGTCTTCCAAATTGATGGAGAATCTTCCGGATTTACTCAGCTAACATTATATTTCTACTAATACGTTTCCAAGAGCTTTTCCAAGTGTGCCTAAACATATAATTTTTTTAAACATATAATTTTTAACTTTAGAAACCATCTGACTAAACACATGGCATTGCTTTAGTTGCTCTTAATAAGTTTCCCTTTTGTTCAGTACTACCCATTCATTTTGACCTTGTTCTTTTACCCCTGCTGAAACATAGTCAGATGTTGGCCAGAGGTGGGATAATGAAGAATGGTGTCCGGCCATTCACGATGATGGTGATGATATTTCAAACAGAATCCTCTTGCTAGTGAGGAGTGGGTGACCAGAGAGAAACCACTGGACAGGTGAAGGAGACATGGTCCAAGTGTATCTTCTTCTGTGCCAGCCACGAGAAAACTCTGTCAAATCCCTAACTGAAATGAAGTGTAGAGTCCTTATTCACACACTTTGAAAATAACACATTACGTTAATCTAACTTTGAGTTTCTCATTTTTGAACACTTATTTACATATATCATTGTGTTTTAAGATGTTAACAGGAGGGAAAAATAAAGTGCATAGCCAAGGGATTAAAGAATTAGCTTCTGAGGGGGAGGCCTGGGTGGCTCAGTTGGTTAAGCAGCCGACTTCGGCTCAGGTCATGATCTCATGGTTCATGAGTTTGAGCCCTGCGTCGGGCTCTGTGCTGACAGCTCGAAGCCTGGATCCTGCTTCGGATTCTGTGTCACCCTCTCTCTCTGCCCCTCTCCTGGTCACTCTCTGTCTCTCTGTCAAAAATAAATAAACATTAAAAAAAAAAAAGAATTAGCTAGAATTAGCATCTGAGGAAGGGAAAGGCAAACCATTTTGCATCTTTTCCCTGGAAAGATGAAGGTTAGTAGACGTTTTGTCCTTTTAAATGTTATGTATTTGATTTATAGAAGTTAAAAATTTTTAGGTAAAGTCCACCTTTGCTTTTGAGATTTTTCAATTGATTTTATATATAAAAAGCATTTCAGAAGTTATTCTCCTTATTTTTTAAAATTTTTTGATAGCTTGATGTTTTTTATTTACCTTAACATTGATTTATAATTTAATATGGTTTATGGTGTAAGGTTATTTTTTCCCTCTTCAAGTGTTAACCAGTTATTTTGGCAGCACTATTTGAGTAATAGCCACCTTTTCTTACTGATTTATGATTCCACATTTGTCACACATTAACATTTAAATCTATGAGAGTATATTTGTGTGTTTTGAGGCTCATAATCTTAAATAACATAATAATTAATCTTTTCTATGTCTTCTCCTGTTCTTTAACTAACATTAAAATATGGTAATCAGCATTTAAAAAAATTCAACAATTTAATCTAAGCAATCATGCAAATTAAGCAATTAAATAGCACAGGGTGACTTTTAATATAAAGCAAAAATTCAATTCCTTACTCCTCCCCAGTCTTGTATCCTAGAAGCAGTCACCATATATTTTTTAGGTAATTTCTTTAGTAGTTATTGTTATATACTTAATTAACATAGTACACTGTTATTTTTTTTTATTTTTCAGATGTAAGATTATCTACTGACTTCCTAAGTTATGGCTGAAAATTTAGCTCTGTTACACAATCCGTTCCCTCATAACTCCCCATCAACATGTTCTTTCTATTTTGCTATTATTTGGTGGATCAATAATCATTTTTACAGATATTTTGCAAAGCCAAGTAGCACACCATGATGATATTGCCTTTCTTAAATAACTTTTTCTTTGTCCTGCACATTCTAATGATCTTATTTTTTTCTTGCACTATTTCCTTTATTATATCTTACTTATTTTTAATGTCTCTCTTTTTTTATTGTATTGCCTGGTTTTCGTTTCTTTCCGGCAAACTCCCTATTTTCTGTCTTCTATCTTTCTGCTCAAACTAAACTACTGCTCTTTCTGACGCTCGGCTGTCATCCTAGGATTCCACTCTTTGTTTAAATCCTTCGTTTGTTGGAGCATGTTCTCGGGGCAATCTCTAAGGGTGTGTAGAGAATAACTTTCTGAACAAGGCAATCTCTAAGGGTGTGTAGAGAATAACTTTCTGAACCATTGGGTGCATCTGACAGTGACTTATTATATTTCATACTTGAATGATAGACTAGCTATCAAATAATAGGTTGAAAATAATTTTCTATCGCAACACAATTTTCCTTCTCTGTCTTTAGCTCCTTGTGTTTTTGATGTACTATCTGTTGTCAGACTGCCTCTCTCCTGTACTCACAAGGTACAGTCATTTAAGAAACATTTTTCTTTGGCAGCATTTAGATCTTCCTTTTTGCTTTGGCATTCTGAAATTTCACAGCAATGCATGTAGGGGTTCTCATTTTAAAACATGGCCCCCAAATTCTTTGATATTTTTCTTATCAAGCCATGGGGTCCATGTCCCTCCCTCTTCAATCTGGATAGGATTGGACTGCTTCCACAGATAAAGTGCGCAGGAGGTGACACAGGGTGGCTTCTGAAGCTAGATTATAAAAGATCTTGCCCTTTTACTCTGGCTCCCTGGAACTCTTGTTCCCCAGAAACTCTAGCTTGGGATTTTCCCTCTTGGAATCTACCTGCCTTCTTGTAAAAAGCGAAAACCATAGGAGAAGTTATATGATCTATTGGTAGCCTGAGCTGAGATCAGTCATTGAGACATCCCATCCCAAGTGCCAGACACACAAGGAGGAGCCTTTAGATGATTGTGCCCTCTAGCTGTTTGGGTCACTCTCAGCCATTCAGGTCTTCCCAGTAGAGGCTCCAGACATTGTGTGACAGAATCAAGCTATTGCTTCTGTGCTCTGTCTGAATTCTTGACTTGTAAAACTATGAGTATAATAAAATGGCTCTGGTTTTATGCCACTGACTTTTGGTGGTGGGGGAGGGGGGGGTGTCGTTACACAGTAATAGATACCTGAAACACAAGGTATGGGTCTTTCTGTATTCATCATCTGAAAGCTTCTCCATTCGTGTATCTGGTACTTGGGGTGTTATTTAAAATATTTCCTATTAAATACTCAGCCTTAATGTTCTACAAGGCAGAGAAGCAGTCTCCTTGATTTTATTCTCCTTGTGAACCTAATATTACTCCTCTTCTCCATCAGTTATGCCATCTACCAGAAATATGTTGAGACGTTATGTCCATTGATGGCCGCAAAGAACCTGATCTGCATTATTGCAGATCCATTATTGCAGTCTATTATTGTGGATCAATGGCTGTTTTATTCCTTTACTACCATTTTAATGGACTCTCATAAGGGGAGGAATATAAATTTGTATGCTACATCTATTATCTTGGAACTTCTGAAGATTGCACGACAGACAGCACTGTATTGGGAAATATGGCAGACTTCTAGCTGGTTATCAATATCCATTCTCCACATTTTCTATGACAACAGAGTTTACCTGGTATTTGGCTGCCCAGCTAAAGCCTACATTTTCCAGCTTCCTTTGCAACTAAATGTGGCCATGTGACTAAGTATTGCCCGACAGGATGTGAGTAGAAGTGATGTGCCCTCTGACTCTAATTCCTTTTTTTTTGTTGTTTGTTTTTCATTTTTTGAGAGAGAGAGAATTTTAAGCAGGCTCCATTTTCAGCGCAGAGACCAACGTGGGGCCTGATTCCATGACCTTGGGATCATGACCTGAGCCGAAATCAAGAGTCAGACCCTCAACTGACTGAGCTATCCAGGTCTAACTATTAAATGAGTTGGGTGTGTGTTTCTCACACACAGAAACAAATTTCTTCTTTGCTGAGATATAGCAAAGGTTGGGAGCAGCTGACTTGGGCCTCCATGTGGCATCTATCTTTTGAGGATGGTAAAACTATCTACCAACCTTGCCTACCTTTGTCCTGTTATATGAGAGAAGAATAAAATTCTAACCTTTGAAGTCATACTTATATGGCCTCTGTAATAAATAACTTACATCGTACAAATATAAGCCTCACTAACATACTGTTTTATGATCAGAATTAGAGGCAAAATTTGGGATAATAATTATAGTAATACCTAGAGTAGTGATGGTAGCTAGCACTTATATAGAACTTAACATGAGTCACTACTGTTCTAAGAGCTTTAATGGATCGACTAACTTAACTTTCACAACCCTACCCTATAAAGTAACACTGTAATCATTCCTATTGCGCAGATTAAAAAAACTGCAAAGACAGTTAAGTAACTTTCTCAAACCTACACATCTAGTATTGGAGAGTTAGGTTCGACACAAGTAATCTGGTTCTAGAGCCCAAACTGTCAATCATCTTGATAGAGTATTCTTTGTAGATCTGGCCTTTATAGATTGGAAATAGATGCAATGAGGAGCCATTTTACCAAATGCTGTAGTGAGAGTTTAATTTGAAACCATTAGTGATAAGGAAACGCTTAAGTACAGGGAGATATTGCCAAACATATTACATAAGTGCTAATAGGAGTTAATGAATAAGAACGTACTTGATCTACAAAAATTACTCCAGTGAGGAGTGAATTGCAAGTTTATACCTGTCCATTGACTTTTTAAATGTCAATTGCATTGAAGCATAAGTTGAAAGCAAAAAAGTACACATCAGTTTGACAACACAATCAATTTTCACAAAGTGAATACACTCACGTAATCTGTACCCGGACCAAGAAACAGGGCATGACCAGTCCCCAGAGGATCCCCATGTTCTTTTCCAGGTAATATACGTTGTTTTTTGAAGGGACATTCCTAATTTATTCTATCAGTAGTTAGAATTCTATCTTGCACAGGGGCACCTGGGTGGCTCAGTCGGTTGGGCGTCTGACTTTGCTCAGGTCATGATCTCGCAGTTCACTAGTTGGAGCACCACATCCAGCTCTGCTGACAGCTCAGAGCCTGGAGCTTGCTTCGGATTGTGTCTCCTCTCTCTCTGTCCCTCCCCCGCTTGTACTCTGTCTCTCAGAAATAAATAAACATTAAAAAAATAATTAAAGAATTCTATCTTGTGCATTTGTATAAACCCTTTTTGTATATGTAGTTTTGCTTCTTTAAATAGGCAAATCTTCCGAATAAATTAGATATGGATGTTGAGAAAGAATGGCTTCAGGTGAAGCCTGTGCTCGAATGTTACCAGTTAATAGGGGTTCAGGCTGCTGCCTTCACCCTACTGTGTCACATAGCTCTGGTTTGCAAACTGTGTTTTAGCAGCCTTATTATATAATTATATGTGTGTATTTCTTTTGGAATTAATTGATTAACTCAAACCATTTTAGAAGTAGGTATGGTCGTATACAGATGAAATAAATATGTGAGATATATATGTGTGTATAGGGGATTATAGCCATATACAGTGTTATGTTTTCTAAGCTTCAATAATCATTTCTTAGCTAATGACAAACTGATATCTTGGTTTTGGTCATATGTATATAGGAAAGAAACAAAAATAAAGGGATTTAAAATAAGAGAAATTAAGTTTTGGCTGGGGGTTAACAACTGGCAGACAGTAGTTCCCGTGTAGCTAATATGCATGCTCTTTGTTGTACATATTTGTTTTAAAATTTGACTTTTGAGAGTTTGGATAGACCATGTGTTCTTCCATTTTCTGTGGCCACCAAAGCCTTCGCTGTCTTTCACGTATCATGATTCGGGGACTTATATTCTTTTTTGTTCTTTAAATTTTTTTATTACGTTTATTTATTTATTTATTTTTGGGAGGCAGAGAGAGACAGAGCACGAGTGGGGGAGGGGCAGAGAGAGAGAGAGAGAGGGAGACACAGAATCCGAAGCAGCCTCCAGGTGCCGAGCTGTCAGCACAGAGTCCAACGCGGGGCTCCAACTCACAAACCTCGAGATCACAACCCAAACTGAAATCAAGAGTCAGATGCTTAAATGACTGAGCCACCCGGACGCCCCTATTTTCTTGTATAACTCTTAAAAGTATTTGAGTTTACCATCATCTAGGCTTTTGAATCCAAGAGCAAACATATTTATATTTTTTAAATGTGGAGGGCAGAATTTCAGAATTCAGTGTATTTTGTTTCATCTCATTTCCATTCTGTTGTGGTTCGTTCATTTCCAGGCAGAAATAGGAACCAACTATTATCATTTTTTTTATCCTTAAAAAAAAAAAAAAACAGAACTGGAGCAAATTTCTAAAGTTCATCCTTCATTATCCAGACTTGCTTTTCTATACTGTTAATTCTGGTTTTGATTCAATGCGATAAAGGTGTAAATGCTACTACTCCATTTTGAGGGGCAATATTTTATCACATTTTTGGCAAGCTTTTCATCAGAGCCTGCATCTCAGAAAAGCTCCTGACTCATGTCATTTTGTCTTTTTATCTTATTTTCATCTTTTGCTTCCTCTTTTATTTATTTATATTTTATGGTGAGCACGACATTTGTATTCTTTAAAGTTTTCTTCTCTTTCCTATAACAAATTATTTGAAAAAGACTTGGCTCTCTTTCTTTGGGTGCAAGAACTTTTTTCTCGTTTGTTACAGAATTCTTTCGTAGGCAATAAAACAATTTCATTCTGTGGTGAGATTTTAGCAAAGTTTCTAAGGCCAGCTGTGTTTCATCCATCCATTTATAGTAAATTTGCAATAAACTTTTTGCCCTAAGTTTAGGCAACAGCTACCATATATAACTTTTCATAATCTAAACTGTATCTACATAAAGAGCAAAATTCACTATATGTTGAATAAAGATTCAAATATAGCACGCGTCTATTTCTTTCCTGCTTTTTAGAGTTTCGTGAATGTTTCTGTTTCCCAAATAAACATGCTTACGCCAACAATGCCACCCTGGGTTGGCACATGATGTGCCGTATTCCTGAAAAACTTGTGTGGGGTTTGGAAACAAATGATTAATCATCTCTCTTCCCCCCGCCACATTACATAGAGCCAATTTCAGAAAATAAACATAGGTTGCTGACAGATGGTGATTTATACAAAAATAACGGCTTTGTTACTTACAAACGAAATTAGAAAACACAGCCCAGTCGCATCTGGACTCTAATGGTTCTCCGCTGCCACCTGCAAATAGTGCTGCTGGCAGGGTCGCAGGTAAGCGCGGGACACCTGCAAGTCCCCGCATCAGGCAGCTGGAAGGCCACGTGGCAAAGGAGGAGAACGGATGTATGTTCTAAGACGCAGCTCAGAAGCAACTGATTGTCCTCCGCATGGGTTGTAATTCTGCAGCAGGAAAGCCTGCAAGTCCTCTGCGTGTGTCTCACGGAAGGACATTTAGCATGCGGCATGTTGTGTGTGTGTGTGTGTGTGTGTGTGTGTGTGTGTGTGTGTGTGTGTGTATTTGTGTGTGTCGGAAAGAGAGAGAGAAATTTGTGATATTTTTTCTTAAGTTTGTGAGAGGACGATGTTTTTCCTTCTAGCTCCAAAGCATAATTTCATCTCTAACTTGTAGAGCTACGCTAGTAAAACATGCAAACAAGGACCGTGTAAATTGTTGCCACACTTCAGCTGAATATACTGTATTTGTTTTCCATTGAGTTGTAAAAGAAACAAGTTACAGAGTAGTAAAATTTGAAGTGAGAGGGACCTTGGATGTGATGTGGCATGACTTTTTCCTGCCCACCTCATTTAATATTTAAATCCCTTCAACAATATTCATGTTATCAAACATTCTCTCCTTCAATGTCATTCATTGCTCTCAAAACTGAAGAGATCTATGTGCCTTAGCTGCCTGTAATTAATTAAAAACTTTTTTTAGTGTTTTATTTATTTTTGAGAAAGAGTATGAGTTGGGGAGGGGCAGAGAGAGAGGGAGACACAGAATCCCAAGAAGGTTCCAGGCTCTGAGCTGTCAGCACAGAGCCCGATGTGGGGCTTGAACTTGTGAACTGTGAGATTATGACCCGAGCCGAAGTTGGATGCTTAACTGACTGAGCAACCCAAGCACCCCTGCCTGTAATTAGTTTTAATGCTATTGTCTGGGAGTAATTATAATTTGCCATATTTTATGGTTATAAAGTTTAAAGTTTAGAATTCTTTAAAAAAATTTTTTTTAAATGTTTATTTATTTTGAGAGACACAGAGAGACAGAGCATGAGTGGGAAGGAGCAGAAAGAGACACACACACACAGAACGTGGAGCAGGCTCCAGGCTCTGAACTGTCAGTACAGAGCTCGATGCAGAGTTCGGACTCATGAACCTCATAAACCGTGAGATCATGACCTGAGCCGAAGTTGGATGCTTAACCGATGAGCCACCCAGGTGCCCCTAAAGTTTAGAATTCTTAACTTTGGATATCATCTCTAATTTAATGATGAAATGTATCAGACAGTGACTCTTCAGGTTATGCCATATCTCCTTTTCTAAAACCTTTAATATAAGATTTTAAGACTATTTTGTCCTGAGGTTTAAATACATAACACAAATGAAATTTTATTCACCAGGTCATAGAACTCCCTCTTAGCTGGAGAAGTCCTGCATTAATTGTGAGTAGTTGACAACAACAAATTATGCTTTCCTGCTTGCAAAACATATTTCTTTCCCATCATCTCATTTAACCACCAACATGTTCACATTAGAGATGAGCAAACAGTGGCTAGTTAGTGTCCGATTTAGGGAGACTTTGACCCCTACTCCTCCAGTTCAGATCCTGTGCTTTTTCCTTCCACCACTGTGACCCTTGTGAAACAGATTTGAATTCATCAATCCATTAGTAATGTCTTCAGTGGGATGTTCGTGTTGTTAGCTGCTGGGCATGGGACCTTGGTATTGCTGGGTTACAGTAGGTTCTGACGACCTTGAATCCCACGTCATGGACAAGGTGCCTCTTTGACTAGCCAGCACATTCAGTGATGTGTTCTCTGCAACAGCATTTTGCAAACTGGCTCAGTTTCAACGATCAATTTTTAGTTAATGGTTGGTGTCAGTACCTTAGCTGAATTCATAGTTCTTAAGAATCCAGTTTATCTTTATCCAGAAATTACTTCCTTTAATATTGAGTGACCAAGGGCAAGCTTTTTGAAATTTTCAGAGGAGACTGAAGGCTTCTCCATTTGCTCTATTTAAAGGAGGTAAGGATTTTCTGTTTCTGTTTTCTAATAAATAGTCACAGACAGTAAAGCAACTGTGGTGTTCACATCTTTTCTCTTAAGTTCTTTCAAGTGTGCAACGTGGGCCTGCCAATTGTAGGCTACTCAAGGAATCGTTTTCATATCCATTTTCTTCAAAGCATTTACTCTTGGACGACGATAATGAGCAGTATGTTGAAAGTATGTACTTTATGGAAATGATCAAGCCTTTGCTGAAATGTGATGGCGCATATTAATTCTCAACTCCATTAGGTGAGATGTTGGATTTATTATCTCAGTCTCAAGATTTTTAATCTTGAAAGTGTAGAAGCAAGTATGATATTTTAAATGTCAGCATTCTTCATTAGCCAAGTTCTTGACCAGGCTAATTCAGTTTCTGCTGCAAGCAGGGCATGGAAGAGAATGAAGAAGAATATTACCAATTTCTCTCCCACAAGGCCATGCCCAGAGTCAATTTGACTGTGGATGGAATAGTACCTAGGACGTGATTTACGGCGCTCCTAAAGGTCCTTTGAAATGAAATTTTCACCCAAATTCTTCCCTACCTCTGTGACTGAAATTTCACCAATTAAAGATTGATGGTCATATAAATTAATTCAATATAATTGATTTATTTAGAGTCTTCTGCCCTATTTCCCAAACCCCACATCCTCCTGTTCCTAAGAAACCAGCCCTGAGAGAATGGAGATCTTATGAAGAAGGAGAATTGCAATTTTAGATTAAAGTGTTAAGTATTAAAAAGAGTTGGCTGTGGGGGACTTACAGTGTCTTGGGGTTTTCTTAGAATTCAGAATATAAATTTATTAATATAGTAGTGGAAAGAAAAACCTTACTGACTTAAACTTCTGTTAAGCTCAGTTATGATTCTTACTTGAGACAGAGGAGTTTACTTTATTCATTTATTTATTCCTTAATGAATCAAAAAATAATGACCTTTGCTAGGGTAAAGTACAGCCCACCCGAATAGAACTAGATCTTGTTCAGACCCAATTCTGCTTCTTAGAGTTCTGAATAGTAGATGGAACATGACTGCACATATTAATTCATCCTTGTAGTTAAGGTACTGGTTTTTTTTTTTTGTTTTTTTTTTTTTTTTTTTTTTGATGATACCTGATGAGTTTCATTTTATATAGGAATCTTGTAAAGATAGTGAAATTAATAGTAAGGAGTGAGTGAATAAATATATAAAATGTAGTTTTAGCAGAGTCAGTATGTGCACCCAAACCAACAGGTGATACACAAATGGAGACACAGTGTGAGTCTGGATGGACTGTAACACATTGTAACTGGACTCCCTTGTATCAGCTGTGTTCTCACCCGGTGCTGACCCAATGCCAAAGTTTTGCAAGATGTCATATTAACACAAATTTCAATGTCAACCCGTCTGATGGAGAATGAAGATGAAGGGATTATACTGCACACCTTGCAATTTCCCAAATGTCTCTTTTCATTGTTTTCCCCTTCTCCAAGATTCCACTCCCCTTAAAATTGCCACTTGATGTCTTTTCATTGCCGGTATTTTTGCCTTTTCATCTCTTAACCTCAGCATCCTTCTCCTCCACTTCCTCCTTGCTTTCTTCTTCAGCCACAATTACTACAGCCTTTCTCCTTCCCTTCTGAGCTCTCGTGTCCATGACGCATCTTGTTACCCTTGTTGTTAGGTAAGTTAATTTACAATTCTCTCAGTTTCCCAAAGTTTCACCCACATGTCTCAACAAGTCAACAAAGCAGCCATCATTCAGAGGTATCTGCTTTTAAAAAGCTCAGCTAGAGAGGATGGGTGGGTCAGTTTTTTGTTTTTATTTTATTTTTTTTCCTGTTGTATAACCCTCCTTCATTGGAACTTTGGCAAACCCACAGCTGGGTGGGTCTAAGTAAAATGTCTGCAATCCTTTCTTTAAGGAGCTCATGGTATAATTCAGGTAAAGAAAAAACAGAAGAGGCACATTGGTTCTAGCAGCGGTCCAAAGAGCTGGGCAAAATCTATTCTGATGGGTTGGTCAAGTTCCTTTCTTAGAAGTGGCATATAAGTGAATCATGACTTAAATCGAGTATCTTACAAAGGCAGAGATAAGGTTAGAGAAGGGGTCATCCCATAACCTGAGTCAATGGCAACTAAATTTTTAGACAGGAAGCAAAAAGGCACATATAGAAATGGTAATAATTCTAGCTGCCTCATGCACAGAAAGGAAGAGGGATAGTGGCTGATATGCTTGGAAAGTTTGGCTGGGGATGAATTCCAGTGGAGCTTAGCAGCTAATGAGAAGCTTGAACTTCAGTAGCAATGGGGAACCAATGATAGCTGTTGAACCTGCAAATAACATAATGAAGTGGGACTTTATGAGGACATATTTGAAGAAATGAAGAAGGGGTAGGAAGAGGAAAGAGTCTGGAAGCAGAGATATTAGAAGCCATTGTGATATTGCAGGAAAACCTTAAGATTTGCAATAATTTGTCACCTTGGTATTTTTTTCTTCACCAAATGTGAAGAAGAGAGATTTTCTTTCCTTTTTTCTTACAAACAGATTTAGAACTCTTACAAACAGATTTTTGGCTTTTTGTTTGAACAGATGTAATGGTTCATTTTTTAATATCCCCTTGAAGTTCAATAATTTACTTGGAAAGATGTTTTAGAAGTTTCATATTCCCTTGAAAGGAAATAAAAGGAAAGAACTGCAGTATTTCTTAGAATAGTATTTCAATGGTGAATTAATGACTTGAACAGTACATGCCGAATATATAAAAAGTATAACCTATTAACTGTTGTCAACTGCCTAATCAGTTTTTCTACTAAGAGATAACATCCAGAAGAGTGTTTCTGGGAATATTAGAAAATTAAATGAAAAATCTTTCCCTTTTATTTAAATGTTATAACATACCGTATCACACTTTTGTGCCTATGTAAGTTCCTGCTGAATTTTTCACTAAGGGTAGTGAAAATTTTAATGTGCAAAGCAGGTTTCTATAATTCAGGGGCTATGATAACTAATTCTGGAGGATTGTTCATTACATTAACTCTTATTCATATATTTGTGAAATAAAGCCATTGTGAAAAAACTTTGTTAAACTTTTAAATTTCTCAGAGTGTTCATCATTCATTGCTAAAAGTGAACATATTTTAAGGAAATATAATCTTCTATTTAATTGTAAACTACTGTTTTTAATTTTTCACACTCCATGCAAATGTCTCCCAGACATTGACACAAGGGTGTTAGTGCTTTTAGAGTCACAGGATGCCATTTTGCTGCAATCTTGCAGAGAACCCATGGATACTAAAAATTGTTCATGAATTAATTGACATCCCATTTTGGTGCCTAACATTCCAAATTTCTTTCTGAAGTATTTTGTTATTTTCCTCTCCTACATTGTAAACATAAATAAACGTACCCCTCTCCATTTAGTTTTTTTTTTGGGGGGGGCACACACTCTCTACACCCGGCCACCGCCACCCTCATTAGTATAGTGGTGAGTATCCCCTCTTGTCACAGTCTCTACATCTGTATTTTTCTTAGCCTAAATACTTAAAAAATTTTTAATGTTTGTTTATTTTTTATTTTTTTATTTAAAATTTTTAAATGTTTATTTATTTTTGAGACAGAGACAGAGCATGAACAGGGGAGGGTCAGAGAGAGAGGGAGACACAGAATCCAAGGCAGGCTCCAGGCTCTGAGCTGTCAGCACAGAGCCTGATGCGGGGCTTGAACTCACGGATGGTGAGATCATGACCTGAGCCGAAGTCGGACGCTTAACCGACTGAGCCACCCAGGCGCCCCTATTTTAAAGACAGAAAGAGACAGAACATGAGAAGGGGAGGGGAAGAGAGAGAGGGAGACACAGAATCTGAAGCAGGCTCCAGGCTCCGAGCTGTCAGCACAGAGCCCAATGTGGTTTTGAACCCACGAACCGCGAGATCATGACCTGAGCCAAAGTCAGACGCTTAACTGACTGAGCCACCCAGGCACCCCGGCCTAAATATTTTAATAGGAGTTATGTTAAGTTGAGTCAGAATAAAAGTACTTATTACAATCACATTCAAATCCTGTGTGTAGCATAATGTGAAATTATGTGATTTTCATCTGTTACTTTATTAACGGTGGGCGGGGAGGAATAAGCTAATGAATATTTGTGAAGTCTCAATACTTATGGCAAATAAAAGGGAAGAGATGGAACTCTCAGAAATCAACAGGTTCTTTGAATAATAAAATATGACAGTAGGTAGCGCTATTATTTTTATCAAATTTTATTATGAAAAATTTCAAACATACACAAAACTAGAGACACTAATAAATAGAAACACCCTTGAACTCTTGTGCCTATCATAGCTTCAACAATGATCAACACTTGCCTGTATTATTTTACTGATCTTCCCTCACTTTTAAGTTTTTTAAAACAAATCTCAAGAATCACTTTACTTTAAATAGCAGATGTTCTCCTATCTCTCTCCAGCATGTTGCCAACCGCCAGTGTGTATAATCTCTGTGCCTGAGTGCTTTTTTCTGGAGCTGTGGGGAGCTGTTGAGCTCTTACATGGAGCAGGCTGGAAGTGCCAAGGAACCAGTAGAGCACCCCAGTCCATAATCCACGATCCAAGGAAGTTGGTGTAGAACAGCCCCAGCTTCCTAGCTCTGACAGTTTAATTCTCAAGTTTGCGTTTTGCACTGTTTCCTGAGTGGCTTACCACTGTTCCATTGACTGGCTTGCCTCCCTTCTCTGTAATCCTTCCCTGCTTGTTACCAATATTAGCAGCATTTCCCAAAGGAACAACTTGTACTCAAACTTGATCTCAGTTATTGCGTCTGGAGTAGCACCAGGAAACAGATGCCCAAGTTTGGATCCTGGATCACTAACAAGTCAGATGAAGAACTCCCACCAACTCTTGTTGGTGGGAAGAAGCAGTATGGTGGCAACCCATTCTGGGTTTGGCCGATTGCTTCCTTGTGTTTCATTTAGCTTGGTGCTTTGTATCCTTTATTTACTCTAAAATGGTAGTTAGATTTAAAGTAGTGTTTCTACACAGGGATGATTTAGACTCTTCTGGGACCTTAGGCTGTGTTTGGAGACAGTTTTAATCATCACAGCTTGGAGAAAGACGTGGTACTGGCATTTAGTAAGTAGGCGCCGAGAATGCTGCTAAATTAACACCCTACAATGCACAAGGCAGCCCCTACACAAAGAATAATTGGGCCCCAAATGTCACTTGTGCCAAGGCTGAGAAACCTGATCCAGAGGCTTGGTTGGACTGTTCCTTTCTTTCTTTCCCCTCCACTCTCCTTTCCTTCCCACCCCTTCCCTGTGGGAACAGTGTCTCAGGCTCATTTTGTACCTTTTCTGCTGCAGACCTGGAATGTCATTTCCCTTCGAGTTTCTTTCCTTTGGATACAAAATGGTGCTAAAAGCACAAAATCTGGATGCTATGGGTCCTCACTGCTGTTGAGTTGTCACTGTAGACATTTTTTTTGTAGACACAGCCAGGAGATAATATTTGAAGAGAAAAATAAGTAATGAATTTCTTTCTGATATTTCTAGTTCAAATTTCAGGGCGTTTGGGGTGCCTGGGTGGCTAGTTGGTTGGACGTCTGACTTCGGCTCAGGTCATGATCTCACCGGTTTTGAGTTTGAGCCCTGTGTCACGCTGTCTGCCGACAGCTAAGAGCCTGGAGCTGCTTCGGACTCTGTGTCTCCCTCTCTCTCTGCCCCTCCTCATCTTGCACTCTGTCTCTCTTTCTCACTCTCTCAAAAATAAATAAACATTTAAAAAAATTTAAGGGGGTTTATTTAATTTCTTTGGTTTTTAAGCTCTTCCTCCTCTTAAGCAGACAAAACTTAGTTTTTTATTTCTATTCTTATAATATACCTGTAATAGTTTCAAAATAACAAAACAAATATTGCTACTAATGCTAAGATTGCTGAATACAGTTTAAGGGGTCTTTATATTTCTTTCCATCTTAGGATATTATACTTCTAGGGATGCATAGCTAAGATTCCTTATGTTAGAGTCACTTGAAATAATTCTGTTATGCCACCAACCTGGCATTTAGTTAGATTCATTTCTTTCACGTTGTTTTCAATTTTAAGACTGCTTTTCCTTTTAGTTTTTAAAATTTTTTAAAATAGTTACATGATTCCAAAGTCAAAACTACAAAATGAGGTGTAGTATCCTATCACCTGTATCCTGTTCTCCTTGTCCCCATCGGTAATTTTTTATGAGTTTTTGATTTGCTTCCATTGTTTCTTGTAAAAAATTGTAAGCCAATATGGATAAATCCTTGTAAATCCCCATTTCTTACCCAAATGTAACATAATGCAAAATGTTCTGCACTGATCCCTTTTTTTTTTTTTTTCTGCTTTGTAAATTTTGGATATAACTCCCTATGAAAACATAGAAATCTTAATCTCACTGCATCCACTTTAGAGTTGCCTACTACCAAATTGTATGGATGAAGCATTGTTTATTGAAACATTCTACTACTGGGATGTGGGTTGTTTCCAATATTCTACCTTTATAAATAATGATGCATTGAATAGCTGTGTGCATATGTCATTTCTAACTTTTGTTCACTGCGTCATCAGAATAGATATTTAGAAGGACATCTCTGAGTCACAAAGTAAACGCATGTGAAATTTTGCTAGAAAGTGCCAACTCTTCCTTCATGGGAGTTGTGCCATTTTGCTTTCCTGATGATGACATTATTAGTAATTTGCAACATTAAGCAAGTACTTTTACTATGAAAGTTGCACCCTGAAAGAAGGCTACTTTCCTCTTCACTACGTACTTGACTGTCAATTCAGTTTTGTCTAGATACCACTGTCCCTCAATTTAATTAGGCTCTTTGAGGAAGCCCAGCATCTCTTACCATCCTTAACTCCTTTCTTTGTCACTACAGTTCAGACCTAGGGGATCTACCAGTCCCTGCCTTCTGTTCCTTCTTTCTAAACCACTGTTAATGCTAAAACGTGCAATGCAGCCATAATACAAAAGACAGATGGATGTGACCCAGCTCAAACGTTAACCTTGATTTTGTTCTAAAATATTATTTTATTAGACTCTTGTTTATTGCATCACTTCTTTTTATCATTCCCTCAGACTGCTCGGGTTCAACTTCTGGCTCTGATACTTAAGAGCTATGGGACCCTGGGCAAGTTGCTTCCCCTCTCTGTTCTTCAGTGTCCTCACCTGCAGCGTAGGAATAATAATAGTGCATACCTCAGAGGGCTTTTGTGGAGATTAGAAGAAATAACGCATGCCACCACTTAGAGGAGTGCCAGACATTATTGTATTCAGCAAATAATAATTTTTTGTTATTGTTATTGGTGCCCATATTACTAATACATAATATTAGCAATAATGAGTCTGTCACAACAGAATTCTTGGGCCCATGGAAATTCCACTGATGCTCCAAATGCAGGAGAAGGTATTTGTGTTCAGAAAGAAAAGTATAGTGAGGGGTTCCCAGGTGGCTCAGTGGTTAAACATCCGAGTCTTAATTTTGGCTCAGGTCACGATCGCACGGTTTGTGAGTTCGAGCCCTGGGTCGGGCTGTGCACTGACAAGGAGTCTGCTTGGGAGTCTATGTTTCCCTCTCTCTCTCTGCTCCCCCTCCCCACTCTTTGTCTCTCAAAATAAATAAATAAATAAATAAATAAATAAATAAACAAACAAACTAACTAAAAAAAGGAAAAGTATAATTATTAGAAATTAGAAAATCCAGGTCTTTATTTTGACAAATGATCACAATTTTTTTTTTTACTTCTATCTACCTTTCTTCATACCCAGTGACCTAGTGATAGTAAGGATTTCTGCTTTTTTTTTTTGCTAAAGGAAATAATCTGAATTTTGTAGGTTTTTGGAAGATGTCTCAAAAGATCTTAAAAATTCACCCGGTGCTCAGACACGTCATATAGGAACAGTTTTCTTTTCCATCTATGCCATAAGAGAGTGCTCAGCAAAGAAAAGATGAAAGTAGCCTACATCTCAAAAACATCTGGGCAACTTGCCTGGGATTAGTTAAAAATAAGTATGGTCTTTCTGGTGAGGGGATGTCTCAGTTCTCTGCTAGACCTGGGAAGCCAGCTTGATTCTCCAGGCTTCCCACTAATCCTTTGTTCCTCATTCTCCAAACTCTTTTCATGAACCTCAAATCTCTCGGCTGACGTGTATCCACCCGCTCTCAACCCAAGACCAGTGAATTTTCTCTCTAATGGCACTTGGCATTTTTTTAAAATTTTTTTTAATTTTTTGAACGTTTATTCATTTTTGAGAGAAAGAGACAGAGCACGAGCAGGGGAGGGGCAGAGAGAGAGGGAGACACAGGACCCAAAGCAGGCTCTAGGCTCCGAGCCGTCAGCACAGAGCCCGATGTGGGCCTCGAACTCATGAACCGCGAGATCATGACCTGAGCCAAAGTCGGACGCTTAACCGACTGAGCCACCCAGGTGCCCCAGCACTTGGTTTTCTTACATATTAACGCAGTTTTGACCTATCTCCTTCATTCCTGGCCCCCTGCCCCCATTCACAAATTTCTTTGAGACTGTGACTGTACCTTTTAATCTTGATATTCTCAACAGTGACTAGGAAAGTACTTTGTACACAAAGAATGCTGAATAAGTATTTGTGGACTGTACGAATAAATACATTTAATGATTATTTTTCTTTTGAATTATAGGACCGACACTTTTTAAAAAATCTTTTAATGATTCTTTAGAATAGGTGTTTACTTATTTGCTGCTGGTTTTGAAGTTATCTCCAAATTTTTCTGTCCAACTTCAATTTTCTGGAGGGTGTCAAGCCTGGTGTAAGAACATTCTAATGTTTTGATTGCATTGTGTGCACTGAAAAGAGTGTCTATGGATTCATATATGAAAGAATGCATAGAATTATTGGATAGAATCATAAGACCAGTCACTGCAAGGCATTTTGGGGCCCACTGTTTATGACATTTAGGAACCCTGATAATTTGCTGCTGCTGTTGTTGTTATTTAAAGTTTATTTATGAGAGAGAGAGAGAGAGAGAGAGAGAGAGAGAGAGAGAGAGAGAGAGAGAAAATCCCAAGCAGGCTCCACTGTGACAGTGTGGACCTCACAAACTGTGAGATCATGACCTGAGTTGAAGCCAAGAGTTGGACACTTAACCAACTGAGCCACCCGGACTCCCCTGCTGTTGTTGCTTTTTCAATTTTATTTTTTTAAGTAACTCTATGGCCAGCATGGGGTTTGAACTCAGAGCCCCGAGATCAAGAGTCACATGCTCTACAGGTGCCCTATTGTTTCTTTTTGTTTTTTGTCCCTTAAGTTTATTTATTTATTTTGAGAGATGAGAGATGAGAGATGAGAGATCAGAGAGAGAGAGAGAGAGAGAGAGAACGAGCACAGTAGGGGAGGGGCAGAGAGAGGAGGAGAGGGAATCCAAAGCAGGCTCTTTCCCACAAACCGTGAGATCATGACCAAAGCTGAAATCAAGAGCCTGATCCTTAACCATACTGAGAAACCCAGGCACCTCATGTTGTTGTTGTTTTTAAATCTGTTTGTTTCTCTGTGTGGGAAATCAGGGAAATTGGGTATTCTTCGACTAAGTGAGACAACAAGCATCTTTTAGTTCCTGCCTAAAGCCTATGCTCTGTTCTTCACTAACCAGGGAATGGAGAGACACAGAAGGGATAGACAAAAGGAACATCAGGATAATTGTTCCAGGACAATCTCTTGCTGAGACAGGTGGAATAGGGACTCAGAAGTCTAGCTGAGTTAAGTTAAAGGTATTTGATAAGGATTTATGGATTGCTTTTGGAGAGCTAACATTTGCTAGCACCACTTGGTTGGCTCCAGTCTGTACTATGCCTAGGAAGATGCTGGGACGAGGAGACCAGGGCAGTTTCAAAGTTGGATGGCTTGCCTGTGCAGCACACGGATTGGAGGCTGCCCAACGCCCTGGCTCCCCTGAATGGGGCCTGTGATGGTAGCCGTGTCTGCAGAGGGCAGCAGGCTTGAGGATGGGCTCCTAAAAGCGTTCAGTGTTGGCACTGCCTGTTTGGCTGCTATCTAAAGGCTACAATATTGATTTTATTCAGAACCATATTTGTTTTACTTTACTAATTAGTCAATTAGTGCCAGTTTATTAAAGTATTTTAAAAATTGCCATTGATCCCTTTTGTGTGCCAGGCCCTGCGATACCGGTATCTCAAGGCTTAACATTTGCAGTGTTTTTCTCATCTTCCTTTTCCTCCATTGATCCCTTGATCCATTATTCCTTTGCTCAATTCTCTTGGCTCCCTTCTCCTCAGGCTCCCTTCTAGGTCTTTACGAATCAATTCGCTTACATCTTACTCCAGGAAGCCTTCCAGGATTTCCACAGTCTTGTTTAGTGCCCCTCCCCCCAGCCCTTTCTGTGCCAGCTGTCCCTCTCTACTTCTGCTCTCAGTCTCTTAGGGCTTTTGCAAGGTTCATTCTTAGTCTTTCTTTCTTTCTTTCTTTCTTTCTTTCTTTCTTTCTTTCTTTTCTTTCTTTCTTTCTTTCTTTCTTAATTAAAAAACTTATTTAAATTCAAGTTAGTTAATATACAGTGTAGTATTGGTTTCAGGAGTAGAACCCAGTGATTCATCACTAACATATGACACCCAGTACTCATCCCAACAAATGCCTTCCTTAATGCCCATCGTCCATTTAGCCCATCCCCCCACCTTAAAGAGATTTAAGGGTCTCTTATGGTTTATCTCTCTCTCTGTTATCTTATTTTTTCTTTCCTTCTCCTATGTTCATCTGCTGTGTTTCTTAAATTCCTTGTATGAGTGAAATCATATGATATTTGTCTTTCTCTGTCTGACTTATTTTGCTTAGCATAATATACTCTTATACAAAAATGCTGATTCAATGGGGCACATGCACCCCAATGTTTATAGCAGCACTATGGACAATAGCCACATTATGAACGGGGCCCAAATGCCCATCAACTGATGAATGGATAAAGAAGATGTGGTATATAGATACAATGGACTACTACTTGGCAATCAGCCCGCCCTTTCTATTTTCTTGTGGATGTCATTTATTTGTGTGGCTTAAAATTTTGTTTCAAGGAGGAGGAAGACTCAATATACAGTTTTCATAAGGTCTTATTACTTATCACTGTAGTGCGAGCATTTGGCAATGGCATTAAATATTCTTCATAAATATAATTTGTAGTGGCTGCATAGTACTTACAAGAACCATTATGAAAAGTTCCTGCCAGAATTTGGTTCCAAGAAAAATGTCTATAAATGGATTTTTGGGGAGGCAGCATAATACAGTAAAAATTACTCTGGAAGGGGTATTGTATCAAAACAACAGACTAAACACAGATGCCTACCTCCTACTCCTCCATATCCCTAGAAATGATAGAAAAAAAAAAATATATATATATATAAAAAAATAAAAAAAATAAAAAAAAAAAAAGAAAAAAATATATATATATTTTAAGAAAAGGGCAAATCATAACAATCCTGGAAAAAGAAAAAGATTGTCCTCAGAGGAGAAAAGAGATAAGGAATTCTTTAAAGGCAGAGTGGCGAGGGTTTGTGATGTGCTGAGCTGCTAAAACAGGTGGAAGCAATTTCAATAGCCTGGTGCAATGGGGGAGCCAGCCCGTCGGCCTTCTTCCCTGTGCCAAGTAGTGTGCAAAAGAGCAACTCACCTCAAGTTTGAAGCAGTGAGTAAAGAGCAAAACGATATGTCTGTTCGTGGCTGGTGATGGCAGAGGTAGAGAAAGGTGTACAGATTTGGGTACATTTTGGAGCCTATTGGATCAGTGACAGATTGGATCTGTGTGCGTGCATGTGTGTGTGTGTGTGCGTGTGTGTGTGTGTAGGGAGTGTGTATTAGTGTTCTCTTGCTGTGTAACAGTATCGCCACGAACAGTGGTTTGAAGCAGCACACAATTATTTTCCCAGTTTCTCTGGGTCAGGACTGTGGGCATGGCTTTGCTCGTTCTGTGTTTCCGGGGCTCATCCTGCATCCGGGATGTCTTCTGGGGCTGTATTCTCATCTCAAGGCTGGATTAGGGAAGGATCCGCTTCCAAGTTCACATGGGTGTTGGTAGAATTAAATTCCTTGTAGCCTCTCGGACCGAGGGCCTAAGATTCTTTTGTTAGTTACTGGCTGGATGCTGACTCCAGTTTCCTGCCACGTGGGTCTCTGCAACGTGGAACTAGCTTTCTCAAAACCAGCAAGGGAGAGGGTCTCTCATCAAGACAGATGTTCCAGTCTTTCATACTATAACCCCAGAAGTGACACCCCGTCACTGTCATTATATTATAGGACACCATATTCTTTCCATTCTATTCATCATATTGTATTCATTTAACATATTCTATTCATTCTATTCTATGCAAGTCACAGGACCCAGAAACACTCAGGAAAAGTATTTCTCGAAGGTATGACTATAAGACACAGGGGTCATGGGGCCACCTTAAGTCTCCCACCACAGGAGGTAAGGTGCAGAAAAGGAATCAATGATTTTTCTGAGAAGTTGGTTTGGGGTCAAGCCTGGAATGGCTAAGGACAGAGACTTTTTGATTTTAGGCTCTAATCAACACTGGCAGTGCAACATAGGCATGCCACTTTCTTTCCTGAATATTGCTTTCCTTGCATATAAAATGCAGGAGTTGTAACATTCGGATTTCTTCCATTATATATTAAAAACCCAACAAATAGCAGAAACTACTGCTTGATCCTACCTGTTGACCTATGTTTTCTCATTATTTTTCTTCCCTTCCGTAATAAACATCTGTGAAGGATGGTCTACATTTATGAGTTCTTTTTAAAATTAGCGCTGCCATTCTTTTTTTAAAAAATGTTTTATATTATTTTTGAGAAAGAGAGACAGAGTGCGAGCAGGCGAGGGGCAGAGAGAGAAAGGAAGACACAGAATCCGAAGCAAGCTCCGCGCTGTCAGCACAGAGCCCGACGCAGGTTCGAACTCACGGACTGTGAGATCACGACCAGAGCCAAAGTTGAACGCTTAACGGACTGAGCCCCCCAGGCGCCCCAGTGCTGCCATTCTTAATCACTTACAGTGAAGATTCTCCCCTTCTCTTTCACTGAATGTTTTTCCTCAAAGGTCGTTAATAGGAATTTTTGCCAAATTCAGTGAAGTGATCCCTATCCTATCCTCTTTGACTCTGTTCTGGCATTAGGTGCTGTGGACTTTACTGACCATGAACGTTCCCCTTTGTTATAGTGCCCATTAGCTTGGTGAACGTGACTTTCCTACCACTCTCTGTTTACTGTGTCTTGTTTATTGACATCTCTGAGTTCCCTTGTTCCTCATCCCCCCTAGAAATATCCCCCACTTTTTCTTTATTCTTCCTCTTTCTTTAATGTTTATTTTTGAGAGAGAGAGAGAGAGAGAGAGAGCAAGCAGGGGAGGGGCAGAGAGAGAGGGAGACACAGAATCCAAAGCAGAGTCCAGGCTCTGAGCTCTCAGCACAGATCCTGATACGGGGCTCGAGACCACAAGTCATGAGATCATGACCTGAGCCAAAGTCAGATGCTTGACCGACTGAACCACCCAGGAATCCCTCTGACTTTTCCTTTTATCTGGTGGATCATATTTGCCAACAATGTTTGAAGTATTACCTTAAAGAAGATGACGGCCCAATTGTTCCAATTGGCTTGTTTTCTTCTAAGCTGTTTCTTTTTATTTTAAAAAGTTTAATCACAGTGTTGTAATTAAAAGTGCTTCACAGATGTTGTCTTTTTTTCTTAATAAACTGAAGGTTGGTGGCAGGCCTAAGTCAAGTGAATCTATCAGCACCAATTTTCCAACAGCATTTTCTCACTTCGTGTCTCTGTGCCACATTTTGGTAATTCTTGCAACATTTCAAACTTTTTCAGTATCATTGTGTTTGCTGTGACGATCTGTGATCAGTGACTATGACTCGTGGAAAGCTCTGAGGATGGTTAGCATTTTTTTTAGCAATAAAGTATTTTTTAATTAAGGTGTGCACATTGTTTTTGTAGGCAAAATGCTATTTGACACTTCATAGACTGCAGTGTAGTGTAGACCTGATTTTTGTATGCACTGGGAAACCCCAAAATTCATTTGACTTCCCTTACTGGAATATTCTCTGACTCATGCTGGTCTGAACCTGCAATATCTCCGAGGTGTGCCTATATAACTTTCTTGGCACAAGTGATCCCTCAAAATTAACATCCTCTTCCTGATTTCCCTCTTGCCGTTACAAGAAGTGCATTTGCCATGTTTCAGGAGTGGTTCTTTGAGTTCTTTCTTTCCTTCATGGTGACATCTTATCCATTGCTAATTAAGTCCTGTACGGTTTCCTTCTACAATGTCACTCAAGTCTGTCTTCTTATCCCTATTTTTATTACCACCAGCTTAACTCAGATTCTCAATTATTTTTCAAATCGACAATTCAGTAGAATACTAATAGATGTCCCTCCCTCCATAGCTGTCTCCTGAAACCCGTCATTCACATGAAGGCAGCTCTAATCACACCATTTCCTCAATCAAATCCTTTAGTAACTGCTCTTTATCTATCCCCATACCTGTCATGCATATAAGGCCATTCCTTCTCTAACTCTGCCCTCATTTGCCCAAAAATGTCTCCTTAACTTCCCTACACAGTGCAGTCCCCTATCTAAATGGATCAGCTCATCAATTCCCAAATGAACCCCGCCACTTCTGCTCTGCCTTTGCCTGTGATGTTCCTTCTTCCTAAATACCTTTCGTTTTCCACCTGTTGATATCATACTCATCTTTCATGGCACACTCCAACAACCATCTCATTCATCCATTCATTCAAGAGATTAAGATAGATGAATGGGTTCCAGCTATGTGTTAGGCACATATCAGACAAAGTGCTACCATCAGGGCATTCTAGTGAGGAAAACAGACCGTGAGGAAGAAGACCATTGGGGCTGGGTCACAGGATCTGGGAGGACAAGTAATATGAAGTGAGGTTGGAAGGCTGATAAGAACCAGACCACGTAAGAAGTTTGAATTTTGTTTCCCTAAGAGCAATAGGAAATCACTGAAAGCTTTTTAACTAGGGCAACACACATTTTATTTTGAAAATGACAGATTAGAGGTTGTGAATGGGGAGTGACTTTTAATGGTTATGAGGTTTCTTTTTGGGATGATGGCATGATAAAAACGTTCTGAAATTGGATAGCAGTGAAATGGAAAGGTTGCACAACTCTGTGAATATAAAAATCACTGAATTGCACGCTTTAAAAGGGTGAGTTTTCTCATGTGAATTATATCTCAAAAATGGTATTATTTAAGACAGTTTTTTTTGAGCTACTGTTCTGGCCTAGGTTCTCCAGAAAACGGTTTCAGATAAAAGGTTTATGTGTTGCTTCTTTCTTAGGGAGCAGGGGTGTGGGGCAAGAGGATGAAACAGAAAAGTGCACAGTGCCACTCAGAATGCCTTATTGAGTTGACCTCACTAAGTACCACTATGTGCTCGATTCCATGACACCATTCCCCAAGAAGATGTCTAACTGTCCAGGAGAGTTCATCTGCAGAGAAGATGGGAAGCCTATATCGCCCAACTCCCATCTTTCTTGGTCAAAGAGAAGCATCGACTCCCCTACACTTCTGGCTTACACATGTATGGACACCACATAGGCTTGCCAGTGTCTTTTCTAGAAGTTAAAGGTGAAATCTCCGCATGGGAGGTATGAGATGTCTTGTGAGGGAATGAGGCAAACACCATTGTTTTATACCAGCTTGACATGGGTTGAAACCATACAAAGTCGACCCCTGCAGGAGCAGAAAGGATGTGAAGTGAAGCATCCCTGCCTAATAAAGATGCCCATTAAATCTCCAAGTGACCGTGTGAAGTAGACCTCCTCTCTCTTCTTTTTTCCTTCTAGATACTACCGTGTTGATTCATTTTCTCTTTTCTTTTTTTTTTAAACTTTTTAAAGTTTTTATTTTATTTCTGAGAGAGAGAGAGAGCGTGAGCAGAGAAGGGGCAGAGAGAATGGGAGACACAGAACCTGAAGCAGGTTCCAGGCTCCGAGCTGTCAGCCCAGAGCCCGAATGCGGGGCTCAAACTCACAAACTGTGAGATCATGACCTGAGCCAAAGTCGGACGCTTAACCGACTGAGCCACCCAGGCGCCCCTCTTTTCTTTACATTGAATATACACATTCAAATAGATAAAATGAAATTCGGTATTAGAACTAAAGTTTTTTTTCTCCAAATTAATTGGCGTGGAGGGATTTTCTTTGTCAAACTATTATTTATGACAGCTTTTCCCTCAATTAGATTACAAAGTGACCAAGTGGATATGGAAGAAAGAAGAGAAAGAGAAAAAATTAAAAGTATCAAATAATCTGTAACCACATGGCAGATTGATGGCGAATGAATTGCACAGAAAGCTGTGTATTTAAGATTGGCCAGGATCAGAACTATTTTATTTATTAAAAATTTTGAAATGTTTATTTATTGATTTAGAAAAGGAGAAAGAGAGTGGGAGCAGGGGAGAAGCAGAGACAGGGGGAGAGAAGATCCCTAGCAGGCTCCAGTGCAGTCAGCACAGAGCCTGATGTGGGGCTCGATCCCATGAACTGTGAGATCGTAACGGGAGCTTAAATCAAGAGCCCGCCACTTAACTAACTGAACCGCCCAAAGCTCCCCTGGAATGATTTTAAGTTATACTGTCTTATAATCAAAATAAAATGGTAAACTATGCCATTTTAATTATATGATACTAACATTACATTCATCTTAAAAAAAACCCTCTTTATTTCTGCTTTCATCTTATTTTCTAAATTTTGGGAAATGTGTTTAAAAACATTAAAATACATTTTACAGACTTTTTAGTGTGTGGAAGGAATAGAAGCTCTCTGTGGAAGTCATAAATGTTGTTCTTGGCATTGTGGATTTCCTGCTGCTCATGGAACTTCCTTTACAGAATGAGAAGAATGTGAAGACGATGCATGATGTTTGGTGGGAGTCTTTGGGAACTAATGATGATTCGCCATTCTCTCTTCCCTTATCAGCAGTATTTTAGAGAATGAAGGCTCTGTCGCCTTGCACCTGTGAATGAGAACGTCTATCCAAGAGGCCCAGGGATATGTCCTGGGAGCCAGAAACAAACCTCTGATCATAACAAGCATTGAGATTTGGGGTGGCTTGGTATAGCAGCAAAACTAGCCTTTCTTTATTGATGTGTTCTTCAAGAAAATAACAAAGTGATCTGAGGCACTTTATTAGCTGAAGCCCTTTCAAGTATTAATGACATATCAAAGGCATTTCAGCAAAGTAGTTAAGAGCATGGCTTTGGAGCCGATTCTGCTTATTAGCCACGTGACACTGAATAATTTACTTAAACCCTCTGGCCTCAGTGTTCTTATAAAGTATCATAATACCCACATCATAAGATCACTGTAAAAATTAAATGGGTTAACATTTGCTACGTGCTTAGAAAAGTGCATAGCAAGTCCTCTCACTACACATACTGATAAAACAGATAAGTAAATAGCACATGGGAAGTGGTCAGAGCAGAATCTAGTATAGAGTAAGCCTCCCATGAATATTGATTATTACTAATATTTAAAATAAAAGCAACTGTTAAATCACGATCAAATACCTTGCTGGGATTTTTCCCCGCTCTGGGGAAGTCTGAAAGAAGATGGGAAATACAAACAAATAAAAGCAGGGGTGGGGGCGGGGAACGAATTCATGGCTCTGCTCCGGTGGGTTTTACCTCTGGGGAGATGCCTGGATTCCCTGCTGTTACTTCCCTTTCTATTCAGGTATGTCCTGAGAAAAGCAACAGAACACAGGGGAATGGAAAAGAAAAACTAAGGTTTTTTTTTTTTTTTCTTTAATTATCTCTGTCACCCAGAATAAAAGGAAATAGGCCACCTGTGACTGACGCCGCACACGCCTGTCCATGAGAGATAAGCAGCCTGGGGCAATTTCACACAGCCCAAGCAAAGACAAATTCCTTGAAATCTCATGAAAGGCTGGCCCGGAATTTATCAGGATGATTTATTCATGAGAATCACCTGAGAGATTCTCATTAAAAATACTGATTTCCAGAATCTCATGGCGGTAGTAGGAGAGGAGGGCTCCGGAAATCCAAATTTCAAACAAATTCTTTAGGACGTTGTTCTGTCTGCTTGTTATTTGAGAATCGCTCCCGGCCGGCAAGTCCAGTCCTGCAGTTCAGACCGAGTAACTGAAATACCACTGCCACCAGGTGGCAGCAGATCCAAATTACAGGTTCCAGTGTCCTACTAAACCGTCAAGTAGGCACCGGACTGTCGCATTTAAATGAGGGCAGTCGCCTCACAGACGTATTTCAAGTTTTTTGGATGAGCTGATGTAGACTTGATATAATTTGGACCCTTGAAGACACAGCGTCTTATCATTTTAATTCATTTCTTTTGTTAAAAACTGAACGTGAAAAGAGACCTTATCTTCGGAGTCTCTCCAACTAAATTCGGAGTCTCCAATTTATAGTTGGAGACTATAAATTTACATGTTGATTTACATGTTGATTACATTATTCAACATGTAATCAACATGTAGAATAAAAGAAGCCATATTTACTTGCGTAAAAGGATCTGTAAAAAGTTTCTCCTCTTTTTAAAAAATTTTAAGATAAATTCTAGGTTAGTTAACATACAATGTAGTGTTAGTTTCAGGTGTGCAATACAGTGATTTGGCATTTCCATACATCACCTGGACTCATCACAGCATTTCCATACATCACCTTAATCCCCATCACCTATTTCACCCATCCCCCCACCCACCTCCCCTCTGGTAACCATCAGTTTGTTCTCTATAGTTAAAAGTGCTGGATTTTTGGTTTGCCTCCCTCTCTCTCTCTATTTCTCCTCCCCCTACTGCTCCCGCCCTTTGCTTACTTGTTTTGTCTCTTAAATTCCACCTATGAGTGAGATCATATGGTATTTGTCTTTCTCTGACTTATTTCACTTTGCATTATACTCTAGCTCTACATGTCATTGCATGTAAACAATTCTTCTATCAAAGAGACTGAGAGAGGTGAAATCTTAATAAAGAGAGAGATGTCTGACTGAAATAATTAGTTTTGCCTGTTGGGCTTTATGATTGTCCACTAAGGAGACAATAAGCAAAAGGAGTTGATATCGATGAAATTTTCTACCTTCAGAGAATCCAGACCCTTATTCACCTATATACCAAGATTATTTCCTAAACATTTGAATTGGAGTAGACTGAACTTTGCTGAGCTCAAATTCTTTCTGGTTTACCTTCGTCATGAGAAATGGTCAGACGTGGCAAAATGTAAGCAGAAATAAGTGCTCCTTAAATATAACTGGTATTTCGTAATGGATCACAGCATCCAAACTTGTTTTACTAGGAGTCAGTAAGAAGCAAGCGTGGTACAACGTGACTTTGAAATTGAGCATCGTTCCACTCAGCCCCAATGGAGCAACTCCACAAGACAGCTTGGCAGTGTTCAAGATGATTTACAACAAAAATTGTATGTTCTGCATGAAAAAAGATGTTCATTAACAAGGAAGATGCTCATAAATGAAATACATGAAAATTACCTGTAGATTAGCCACAGCCATCTTATTGTTTGGTGTCCCTGCAGCCTTGGTAAAAAGACTTCTTTTGATGGATATGTGTAGCAATGTTTTAAAAATTGAAAACTAAAAAAAAAAAAAAAAAAAAAAAAAAAACCCAAAAAAGAGAAAAAAAAGAAAGAAAAAGAAAACAAAATTATTGAGGTGAAATTCACATAACATAAAATGAAGCATCTTAAAGTGAACAATTCAGTGGTGCTGAGTCCATTCACAGGTTTGTGCAACTGCCACCTGTAGTTGCAAATAATTTGCTTCACTCCAAGAGGAATTTCGTACTTATTGAACAGTTGTTATACTGATATTTTTGAATGGCATATGGAGAGAATTTCAAGACCCTGTAGAACAGCTTACATTGTTGCCAAAGCTTTTTTGGTCCAGCTGTGTCTTGGGAGGAGTTTATAATCAGAGGATTTAAAGAGTCTCCCATGATGCAATCAAAACGGTGGTTAAACTGCGGGACACTGATGAAAAGAATTCAGTTGTGTGTCAAGGACGGCCCTGGCTTTGAAGCTACAACACATTCCTTTGCAAATAGAAAAGCCAACAAAAACGTGGGCAGTGAGTCTGTGGGTTCCTTCATGGGCATTTTATTGCCAAGTAAGAGAATTATTTATGCAAATTAAGGGGAAGATGTTTGGACAACTGTGTCATGCCCACCAGCTGGAGGTATAAAAAGCCCTCTGCAAGAGGAGACCTGCATTCACACTTGGGCAACTTGCTCCTCACAATCCACCCTATTTCTCCTCAACTCCTGCCACCATGACTCGTTTCTTCTGCTGTGGAAGCTACTTCCCAGGCTATCCTTGCTATGGAACCAACTTCCACAGGACCTTCAGAGCCACCCCCCTGAACTGCGTCGTGCCCCTGGGCTCTCCCCTGAACTATGGTTACGGATGCAACGGCTACGGCTCCCTGGGCTATAGCTTTGGCGGTAGCAACATGTACAACAGGGGCTGTTGCTACGGTGGCAGCTGCTGCAGGCCATGGGGCTCTAACTCTGGCTTCGGCTACAGCACGTACTGATGGACCAATGGCTCCAGACAACTGTAGAACTCTCCATCGCTTCTCTGTGTGCGAAACAACCTGAAGAGCAACGGCTGTCTTCTTGCCTCCAGATGTGCTTGGGAGATATCTCTTCCACCTTGCTGCTTTCTTACTGAGGCCCTGGTCTTTGACGATGCTGAACAAAGCAACCAGACATCAGATGCTGAACTGATCCTCACCTTACAGCCAAAGAAAGCAAGATGTGTTTCTCTGACATACCTGACTTTCAGCAGTGAAGCAAGTCGTTTGTCTCTTTTAGTTACTTTGCTCATGTACTGTTAAATTCTACATCAACATCAATGTATTACAATAGGGTGTGGGTAGGAAGGGGTTTTGCTGTCAGTCTCTCAATAAATCTATTTCATTCAGCACAAATATTTGTGTTCCAGTTATTTATTTTACTCTGCTTTTATGCTTTTGAATTCATTAGCCAGTTTCTACTTATGATGGTTGACTTTAACCAACTCTTATTTGGACTTAAGACTGCATTCCAGGAGAGGGTGATGCATAATCATTTTTTCCCCCTTTATGTTGAGATTCCAATTTTTAATTTTTTTAAATGTTTGTTTATTTTTGAGATAGAGAGACAGAGCACGAGCAAGGGAGGGACAGAGAGAGGGAGACACAGAATCCGAAGCTGGCTGTAGGCTCTGAGCTGTCGGCCCAGAGCCTACAGTGGGGCTCGAACCCAGGAACCGTGAGATCATGACCTGAGCTGAAGTTGGATGCTTAACCGACTGAGCCACCCAGGTGCCCCATGGTTTCAGTTTTTAAAATAAACATATAAAATAAATATGAAATAAATATATAAATTTTAAAATAAATATATAAAATAAAATATTATATATATGTATGTAAATATAAAAATATATAATATAATCCAATATAAAGTTCATTCATGTGTGCATGAAATTTAACTGGGCTCTGGCCACTGTGTTAAGAATTTGGGGGCTGTAACAAGCAACTAAGATAGAGACCAGCTTGAGAAGCTGCCTGTTTTCAAGAGATACTCACTCAGCAGACACTCACCAAGTAGACACAACACCAAAGATTGTTGTAAGATTTGGAAACATAGAGATAAATAAAACATAATCCTTGTCCTGTAGACTTCAATATACTTTACTCAATATTTTTTTCAAAGTTAATTATTTATTTTGAGAGAGAGAGAATGCGAGGAGTGTCAGAGAGAGAAGGAGAGAGAGAATCCCAAGCAGGCTCCATGCTGTCAACATGGAGCCCGATCCCACAAACCATGAGATCATGACCTGAACTGAAGACAAGAATCAGATGCTTAACTGAGCCACCCAGATGCCCCTATTTTATTCAATATTTAAAAGGCACTTGAGAGTCTCCTATTTTATACCAATTAATGTGCCATAAATGATTATCCAAAGATAGATATTCTTTAGTCATTTCCTTCCAAAGACTTAAAATAGAAAACAGCCTACGATAACATCCATGTGTATATATGGCACTTAACCTAAGATCAAGGACTGTGTAATTATTAAAAGGAGGAAATTTAATATTGATATAATATTACCATCTAAATTACAGCGCATACTGTACATACAACTTTTTTGATTGTTCCATTAATGTCCTTTGGAGTTATTTTTTTTTTCTCGTCCATAGAAACATAACATAAACAGTGTCGTAAGCTTTCATAGAAGGAAGTTTGGGTCTATAGACATGACCATGAGAGAGGTGAGTAAGAGTTGCATATCAAGAGATGTCAGTGTGCAAAAGGGACAAAGAGCAGGGCTATCCGAAGACGAAGTGGGCTTTCACATGCAAAGCTCCAACACATAGGCAGGCTGACCCATTTGTGGGAAGATTCTGGAAGCATCAAGTACCAAACAGGTGATCTGGGATCTCTATCAACCAGTAGAGTCTAGATTCTGTCATCATGGCTAACATTTACCTAAAGCCATAATTGTTCTAAAACCATAATCATTTTGTTTCACCAATTAGATTTTTTTTTTATTTTGACACAATTCCGGATTCACAGAAAAGTTGTCAGGACAGGGCAAATCAGTTCTGCATGTCTGGGTTTATTAAATGTTTACACTTTGCCCCATTTACTTTATCACTATATATAATACACATACATTACTGTGTGTATGTATAATATTATATATATTTCATAATATAATATTTACAGAGTGGCAAATCCATTTCAGAATAACTTTTAGGTATCATGCTCATTTGTCCTTAGAACAAGGACAGAATGATTATGAACATTAGAATATTTAATATTAAAACTGTTATTGAATCCACAGTACATACTCAAACTTCGTTAATTGTCCCAATTTGTCCCTCATAGTTATTTTTCCCCTTGTCCAGGATCTGAGCCAGGATTGTGTGTGTCTCTTTAGTCTTTTAGTCTGGATCCGTTCCTCAGCCTTTCTCAGTCTTTCTTGACCTCAACTAATTTCAAGGATGCAGGTTTTCTAGAATGTCCCTTGATTTGGGATTATCTGACATTCCTCATGATTAGGTTCATGTTGAATATCTGTGGTACAGATGCCATAGAAGTGGCTGTGTTCATTTAAAAAATTTTTTTTTCAACGTTTCTTTATTTTCAAGAGACAGAGAGAGACAGAGCGTGAGCAGGGGAGGGGCAGAAAGAGAGAGAGAGACGCAGAATCTGAAGCAGGTGCCAGGCTCCGAGCTGTCAGCACAGAGCCTGACGTGGAGCTGGAACTCACGAACCAAACTGTGAGATCATGACCTGAGCCAGTCAGTGGCTCAAACAACTGAGCCACCCAGGCACCCCCCAGGCTGTGTTCTTCTTGGTGTGTTGAATCAGGAGTCACATGATGTCATTCTATGCAAATTTGGTTGGTATGGATTTTGATCACTTGGTAAAAGTAGTGTCCTTCACGCTTCCTCACTATGCAGTTGCTGTTTCCCCTTGACTATGAAGTTCTGTCATCAGTCATTAGTGTGTTGATACCCAGATACTATGTAAACATCCTATTCCTTATCAAGCTCTTACCCACTAATTTTAGGATGCATTTGCAACTTTCTAATTTTATAAATCCTTCTTCTATTTATTAGTTGGCATTCTACCCTAAGAAAGAGCTTTCTTTTCCCCACTTATATTTTGTGCGCTTATGTATTTGTATCAATGTTTATATCAGCATGGGCATGTGGATTCTTATTTTACTCAATGTTATAATCTGTGAATGTTACTATTAATTTTGATGCTCAGATTGCCCCAGATTTGGACAGTGAGGAAATCTTCACACAGGCTCCTAAGTTCTTTAGAAATGGCCCTCATCACTATTTGAACAGTTCTTTACTTTCTGGCTCAGCAGAATGTTCCAGGCTCATCTTGAACTTCTCTTCTCCAGTCAAGGAATCAGTCATTTCTCCAGGACTCCAGATTTCTTGAGTGAAGATGACTATTTAGAAACTAGGATATGGGTGTGAAGCATGCTCATTGTTATGCTATTATTGCCATATATGCTCATCTATGCCTCATCATGTGCTAGAATAATCAGTGCCGTGACCTTCCAATTGTCCTTTCAGATTTAATAATGACACAGGGACGAAGCTGCACTGGAGCGCTGTGTGTGGGGGAAAAGTTCACAACTGATTCACCTTAGGGTAAAAGAGGGGCTGGCTGACCTTTAGGCTGGGGCGGGGTGTGTCTCCAAATGTCAGACTGTAAAGGTCAGTTGCCCTCCTACCCTCCTGTTCTTCAACTAGATTTTCGTTTAACCACCCTACCTCTGTTTCAGCTCCAATACTACACTTCTCTAAGTGTTGTTGGCCTTGATTCTCTCTGGGGATTTGAAGGGAAGATTGGCTTGCATTTTGCTTGTAGTCCCCTTTCATGGTCTCTGCTGTAGCTTCCTCCTTCTTTTATTTTTATTTTTATTTTTGCCTTTAATTTTTTTAAAAAATGTTTATTCATTTTTGAGAGACAGAGATAGACAGAGCATGAGCAGGGGAGGGGCAGAGAGAGAGGGAGACACAGAATCCGAAGCAGACTCCAGGCTCTGAGCTGTCAGCACAAAGCCCAACGCGGGGCTCGAACCCACGGACCGCGAGATCATGACCTGAGCTGAAGTTGGACGCTCAACCGACTGAGCTACCCAGGCGCCCCTTAGCTTTTAATTTTTTTAAAGTTTTTAAAATGTTTTTATAGCTTATTTTTGAGAGAGGGCACGAGTGGGAGCATGGGAGGGACAGAGAGAGGGGAACAGAAGATCTGGAGTGGGCTCTGTGCTGACAGCAGCAAGCCCGACGTGGAACCTGAACTCACAAACTGCAACATCATGACCTGAGCCAAAACTGGACACACAACCAGATGAGCCGTCCAGGTGCCCCGCTTCCTCCTGCTTTCTGTTTTCTCTTCTTCTCTTTCCCATTGTCCGGAAATTTAGTTAATCCCTCCTCAGTTGATATTCTGGGGAGCGGCAGGGGCAAAGTCTGTTTGGTTTTTGAGCTATCTTGAAGTTAAAAAATGTAAATATCTTGAAAAGCACAAGAAGGGATGAAGTACAACAATTTGTCTCCTTTTCTCCTGCAGTAATGATGTGACAGGCACAAGAATAGATAATTTCACTATTTATATGCATAACAGTTATTTTTGAGGTAGGCTTCATTACTACCATGCTAGTGAGGAGAAAACAGATGTTAAAAAGTTAAATAGTTTGGTTGAGTGGTATCATCCATTTGTAAAGAAAAAAATGTCAAGATATAGCCAAGGAGCATATGACTCCAAATTCATCCCTCCATTCTTAAAACAAGTTATACAGCACTTTTATTTACTTTTTTAAAGTTATTATCTTTTTAAGAAGTTTATTTATTTATTTTGAGAGAGAGAGAGAGAGAGAGAGAGAGAGCGCGAGCAGGGGAGGGGCAGACCGAGAATACGAAGCAGGTTCCATGTTGTTAGCACAGAGACTGAAGCGGAGATCATGACCTGAGTCGAAATCAAGAGTCAGATGCTTAACTGAGCGAGCCACCCCAGTGTCCCTATATGGCACTTTTAAAGTTATAAAACTCTGTCCCAGAAATATCCTGTTTAACATCACTTCTTATGCCATTGATAATTAGGTCTTATATGTACATAGTGATTTACAGTTTACAAACTACTTCCAGAGAATCTTACTTAACTCTTTTTCTATTGGGATATAATTGACAACATTATATCAGTTTCAGTTGTACAACATGATTCAAGATTTGTATACATTGCGAAAAAATCCCCACAATATCTAGTTAACATCTATTCCCTCTTAAGATTTACTTTTAGCAACCTTCAAAAATATAATACCTTATTAACTATAGTTATGATGCTGTACATTATATCCCCAGAACTTATTTGTAATTGGAAATTTGTACCATTTTATTACCTTCACCCATATTGCCCACCCCTGCTTCCAGCAACCACCAATTTTTCTGTATCTATGAGTTTAGTTTTTGTTTTTTTTTCCATTGGTAAGATTCCACATAGAAGTGACATCTTATGTTATTTGTCTTTCTCTATCTGACTTAGTTCACTCAGGATAATGTTCCATCTATGTTGTTGCAAATGACAAGATTTCCTGTTTTTATATGAATAAAATTCCATTATATATCATATTTATATACATCACATTTTCTTTATCCATTTATCCATCAATGAACATTTAGGTTACTTTCATGTTTTGGTTATTGTAAAACATGCTGCAGTCAACATGGGGACGCAGATATCTTTCCAAATTAGTGTGTTCATTTTCTTTGGTTATATATCCAGAAGTGGGATTGCTAGATCATATGGTAATCCTAGTTTTCAAGATTTTTGAGGAACCTCCATACTATTTCCCAAAATAGCTGTGCCATTTTACATTCCCACCAACAGTAGGTTCCCTTTTCTCCACATCCTCACCAACACTGAATTCTATTTAATTCTCACAATTATCTTGGGAGGTTAGGTATCCTGAGGAAATTGGTAAGAATTGTGTAATTTTTCTGTAGGCAAATACTCCCCAAGTAAGAAAGTGGAGACTCAAATGAACTATCAAGCTGGGGTTTCTAGATTCCTTCCAAGCCCATCTTTCTACCACTGATAAGAGAGACAGAATGTCAACCATGTGTTTGTTGATTTGACTCTGGGATTATCAAGATCCTCCGTTATTTTACAAGCTTGCCAAATAACTTTTAGTGAATATTAGGCTCCATTCTCTACCTTGCTACCGAGTCCTTAGATTTTGCCTCCTCACTTTCCCTAAGAAATGCTGTCAGATCTTTATTCCTAATATTTCTGCCTGATTCACATCCTTGTGATTTCATGCCTGGATTACTACATCAGCTGCCTACCCAGTCTACCAGCCAGGTCCCAACTGCTTTTCCATACAGCAGACATAATAATCCCTCAAAATGTGAAATAATCATATGGTGTGCTTTTTTTCCTTCTTCCTTCCTTCCTTCCTTCCTTCCTTCCTTCCTTCCTTCCTCTTTCTTTCTTCCTTCCTTCCTTTCTTCCTTCCTTCCTTCCTTCCTGCCTTTCTTTCTTTCTTTCTTTCTTTCTTTCTTTCTTTCTTTCTTTCTTTTTTCTTCTTCTTTCTTTCCTTCCTTCCTTCCTCTTCCTTCCTTCCTTCCTTCCTTCCTTCCTTCCTTCCTTCCTTCCTTCCTTCCTTCCTCTTCCTTCCTTCCTTCCTTCCTTCCTTCCTTCCTTCCTTCCTTCCTTTTTCTTTTCTCTTTCTTTCTTTCTTTCTTTCTTTGTTTCTTTCTTTCTTTCTTTCTTTCTTTCTTTCTTCCTCCTTCCTCTTTCTTTCTTTCACAAACTCAGGTAATTTTTTGGTTACTTACAGTTTTCAAGATAAAGATCAACTACCAATTCCTCTAGCCCCATTTCCTATTTGTCCCTACAATCCTTTCCTTTCTCCAGTAATCGGACCTGCCATATTTCTTTGCTCCTTTCTACCCCCTTCTTCATCTGGTGAACTCCTACAGATCCTTCAAAACATCCTCCACCCCAGGGAGCTTCCCTAGTTCCAGTTTAAAAGCCCCACCTCTATTTACTTTAATATCACACCGTTCACACTGCCAAAGCCCACCACCAAGGAGACCATCAGGGACACACCTGCAGTCAAAGCTGGGTTATTAGCTTGCTGCAAAAGCAGAAATTCTGCAACAGGAGAACTGCAAGATTCCTTGATAAAAGGGTTTTAGGGAGGGTTTCTTCTAAGATCTGGGCTGGCATGAGGTGATTTTGGAAAGGACTAAAGCAGGCAGCAGTCTCTTCTGGATTGGATATGATCTGCAACAAATTGCCACAAAGTTAGTGGCTTAAAACAGCACATATTTACGCTCTTACAGTTTTGGAGGTCAGAAATTCACAGTGGGTTTTACCCGGTTCCAGTGGAGGTGTTGGTAGGACGGCATCCATCAGATTTCCTTGCCCTTTCCAGTTCTAAAGGCTTGCCCCCAATCCCTTGGTTTGTGTCCCTTTCCTCCATCTTCACAAACAGCAGCAAAACATCTTCCAGTCTCTCTCCCTGATTCTGACTCTGACCCTCCTGCCTTCCTCCTTCACTTCCCCCTTCACTTTTGATTACATTGCCCCCCCCCCCGCCCCCACCTGCCCCAGAGGATCCAGGGTATCTCCCTGCCTTAAGCCAGTGAGTTAGCAACCTCCACTCCCCTTTGCCACGTAACATAACATACTCACAGCTTCCAGAATGAGGATGGCAGCTTCTTGGGGGGACCATTATTCTGTCTCCCACAGGTACTGTCGTGAAGCAGGCCTTATTCTCTGATTGGATGTTTTAACAGTTTTTAACAGTTTTCACTCGAACAGTTTTTACATCCAGTTTTTACTGGACAAAGCCTGAAGCTGTTACTGGTAAAGAGGCAGTGGTCACTGAAGACGATGCCTCGTCAGTTTTGTGTTGGAATAGTGTTGCTGTTTTCATCTGTTCTTGGACGTGATTACAGAGTAGTCTTGTTTTTACCTTACTCCGTCATTGTCACAGACTGACCTTGCCTGACTTGATGTCCCGGAGCTGGTGTATGGACGTGGGGAATGCTCTGGTTCATCATTAATGAGGTGAGGGCTGCCGTTTCTCTTTCTTGCCCCCAGCGATTCCCTCACTAGACTGTGAGCTCCTTACGGATATGCACTGTGCCTAATTCAATGTGCTACATCGCACACACTTGATAAATATTTATGGGATTATTATAATTATTTAAAACCCTAGGGAAAAAGCTTAATCCTTTGCTCCTTAAAATACGGTCAGAGGACAAGCAGCATTGTCATCACCGTTCAAAAGACGGAATCTTGAGCCCTTCACTGACAAGATCGCAGGTGATTTGTGTGCAGGTAAAGTTTGAGCCCTGGCCCTGTCCGGTAGATTCTTATCCCTAAGGAAGTAGAGAGGGACGTGGATCTCACTCTTGATTTTGAAAGTATTGACGAAATGGTATGAAGATTTTCAGCAAAAAAGCAAAGTTTTTAAAAATACTATTTTTCCTATGTTTTTGTTCTACTTTTACTGCTATTTATGGAATAACTAGTTTACGTTTTTCATTTCCACTGCGGAGAGAGGAAAAGCACTTAAAATTGAAGCAGGAGAACTTTCTATCAAATAAATGGAAGTATTTCTTGCTTCTGAGGCCTGCCAGGCAGAGACCTCTTCGGATATTCTATAAGACATCCTAAAGGTGCTGAGAATCATTGTCTCTAAACATACTCTGTTGTTTCTCAGACACCAGTTCCTTTGCAGTGACTTGCCTGTGAAACTCCTGACATTATCTTTGACAACAGTGTTAGCAGTTGGGGTGTCCTGTTCTTTTCTCTTCCCCTTCCAGTCACTCTCCCCTCTTAGGTGATCTCTTTACAAATGTGCCTCATTGCCTCCAACATTGCCTTCAACATTGCCTCATGTTGAAACGTCTCTGTCCAATGCAGTCGATTGCAACTTCAGAATTTTCAATACTTTCCTAATGAGCAGCCTTAAATTTCAAGATAAAGAAATCTTTGGGGACATAGGTCCTGCTTTTGAAATTCATATTTATTTTTATGTTTAGTTTTTGGTCAGCAAAGACTGAGGAAACGATGCTTCCGGTAAACAAAGCTTGCCATCGTGTGTTGTTAGGCAGTTAGTACAAAACATTTTTAAGGCAGAAGGACATAACCTTAAGCCTTCCAAAGGGCAACCGGTGAGTGAAGATGCTGAAGTGTCATGCTTATAGTCATCAGTGAGTCTGTTTAGTGCTGAGGTAGCACAACAGACCATAATTTCTTAACCTTTTTCCTTTGGACTAACTCAGCTTACAGGTTGGTGCTCTGCTTTTAATTTGTACACATTTCCAGTTTCCGGCTCGAACCCTCCCTTTGTGTCCAAAAAGTGGACCTCAGCTCCCGGTTTTATATTACTATGAATAGAAAGTAGATGTCAAAAATGACCTTCCTCTGCCACCAGGGACTAAAAGCTGACAGCAAAAACATACCTTCCTGGGGATGACTTTTCATGTTGGTCGTTAAGCACCTGTGAGGTGCTTCTGACAAGAGTCAGTGAGCTGATTATGCATCCAGGCATCTGTGGTGTCACCTTACTTCTTAAGGACACATCATGGGTTCTGCATCAAATAGCAAGCTTCGGTAATTAGGTGCTTGCCCTGATAATTAACCAAGTGACCTCACAAACGTGGCTTAGCCCCACAAGTGCTGAGATAGCAAGGCGTTGAAACTGTGTCTCAAGTTAGCCCCAAGACTTGGTCAGCAAGTTCTGGGCTTGTCCTGTGACACTTTTGGGGCGTATTGTCTGGCAACCATATTTGACTGCATGTGATCTTGACTTGAGGACCGTGTTTCTTGACTTCAGCTGTATTGACATTTTGGGCTGGATAGTTCTTTGTTGTGAGAGTTCAGGGGGTGGTGCTGCCCTGTACGTTGTAGGCTGCTTGGCAGCAACCTGGGCCCCTACCCATTAGATGCGAAGCAGCATCACCCCAGTCGTGACAAACAAAAATGTCTCCAGACATCACTGAATGTCTCCTGGGAAGCAAAGTTACCCATGATAATAAGTCATATTAACTCTGGTTTATCAAGCCTGGCTAAGAAGGTGTCTCCTTTTTATCCTTCACCATTTCACACTCATCTCATTTTGAGATTTGTGTTTTGTTAAAGAGGACACCTTTCAGAGAGCTTCCCATTGAACGCTACAGATTTCTCAAGGTGTGACCAAAGCACTGCCTTTACTGGAATCCCTGGGACTGCTTATTAAAAATGCAGATTCCTTGGCCCTACCTCAGACCCAGTGAATATGAATCTAAAGGAATGGAGCTTAGAAATGTGCATTTAAAACAAGTATCCAGGGCGATTCTTGCAGAGACCAAACTTCGGAAACTATTGTGGTGGAATGTTTTGCAGAAACTTCCACAATTCTCTTCCGTGATTCCATCACTGCATTTTGTTTTTTAAAGCGATGGCAGCTGGGAGCCCATTACTTTGTCTTAGCAGGGGTGTGTACTGCAGTGAGCAAAAGTGCTCATATAGCTGTGTGCTTAATTGACCAAATTCCAAGGAGAGAGGGTCGCATTGTAATCTTGGCTCATCTGTGATTTTGATGTGAGGATCATACCATGGTTGAGGTGTTGAGTCCCAGGAAGTCAACTCATCTCATTTTGTAGTCAAATGGCTTGGGGCCCAGAAAAGTGATGAGCCTGAATTCTCACAGCAAGTGAGTGGCCAAATTACATTTAAAATATTAATTAATTAATTCACCCATTCATTCAGTTGATATTATTGAAAACTTACACCATGCCCAGTAATGAGCTAGAGAGGGATCAAGGCTGATTAAAGGCATTGTTTCTGCCCATGATTGAGCAGGGTAGTGAACCAGGTATCAGTCCCTTAGGTAAGAGTTAAAGACAACTATGAAAAGTACTGCAGATACAGGGGAGATGGTGGTCTTCCATGATGCTGTCGGTGGATGTAGCTCATTCAGGGGAAGGGAGGACAGAAAGGCCTTCCAAAGGAAGTGGTTGAGCTGGTGTCTAGAGGTTTCTGGGAGGGGAGGGAAAAGAATTCCATCAGAATAGGCAGCAAGTGCTAAGGTTCTAGAGTGAGAAGGAGAATGGTACCTTTCAGAAGGTACATTGACAGTGAAGGTTAAGCATTGAGTTGGGGCTTTTAGGACAGTTTAAAGATAAATTTTAAAAAAATTATCCTGAAAGCAGTGGGAAGCTATTGAAACATTTTGATGTGTGTGTGTGTGTGTGTGTGTGTGTGTGTGTGTGTGTGTGTCTATCATAACCAGATCTGCCTTTTGTATACACTTTGGTTATTGGAAGCAGATTGTAAGGAGGAAGCTGTCACTTGACTAGCTCTGAAGGCACTACAGCAGTGTAGGTACATAAATAAATAGCTTGCTTTGGGTAATGTGACAGGCTGAAAAATAGGTCCCCCAAATTGTTTGCTCTGAATCCCTGCAACCTGTGAATATGTTACCTTACCTTACCACTACCTTACCTGGTAGTGAGGCAGAAATGGGTAAGTTAAGGATCTTAATCTGGGGAGTTTATCCTAGATTATCCAGGTGGGCTCAATGTGATCCTTAGAAGAGGGAAACGGGAAGGTCACAGTCTGTAGTGTAGTAAAAGCAAGAGATCGGAGGAAGGCAGGGAAGGGGCCACGGCCAAAGAATGCAAGTTACCTCTAAAGCTAAAAAAAGCTAGAAAACAGATTCTCCCCTCAGAACCTGCAGAGGAAACCAGCCATGACTACACCTTGATTTCAGACTTCTGACCACGAGAGTTTTAAGATAATAAATTTATGTTGTTTAAGCTACCAAGTTTGTGGTAGTTTGTAGCGTTAGGAAATAATAAGAAACGAACAGAGGTAGTGAAGTGGAGACTGAGAGAAATTAATAGATTCAAGAGACTTCTAGAAGGTAAAATTGACAGCACTTTGTCATAGATTGGATTTGCAAATGAGGGGGTGCCAAGGGTGACTCCTCGGTATTGATTCTGATTGTTCAGATAGTATCATCTCACAGCATGGGTGGAGATCTTATTTTAATATTGAAAACCAGATACAGCTTCTGAGTATGAGGCCCTAGATGACAATAATTAAATTTTGTATGCAAGTTAGTAAATTAACTGAAGGGAAGTCATGCTTTGAGGGTCACAGTGTTTGACTGTCAGACAGTAGTAACTGAAAAGCAATAGTTAGGAGGATTGAAATCAAGGGTCTGAGCGAGCATCTTCCCCGGGATGACTTTACATTATAGAAGCATGACAGTTCTCTTTATAAGCTTCTTATAACAATAATTAGATGCTGTCTCTACTGGCTCTTTTATTGTCTCTAATTGTCCCAAGTGCTTTACAGAGCTTCCTAACTGGAGGATCTCAGCACTGAAAGACCGGTGTGCCAGAAGCACTGCTCGTCTAAGCCTCTGGACGATTTGGGCAGGATCTGGAGTGGCAGAGCTCAGGGCATGGCTATTGTCTCTCAGCGAGTCCCACTTGATTATTCTACTATATCCTAAAGATGTGTAATGTGCCATGTGGGAAAAAGATTGGGAAGCACTGCCCTTCGGTATTCCTTCTTACAGTGTCTTTCATGGATGTCTTGTATCAGAATCCCTGGTGGGGGTATTGGGTAACAATCCTGATAGATGAGTGTTAACCCACATGTGTTCAATCTACCTCTCTAACAGTTCTTTTTTTTTTTTTTTTTAAGTTTATCTATTTATTTTGAGAGAGAGAGAGAGAAAGAATCCCAAGCAGGCTCTGCTCTGTCGGCATAGAGCCTGATGCAGGGCTTGATCCCATGAACTGCAAAATCATGACCGGAGCTGAAACCAAGAGTCGGACACTTAACTGACTGAGCCCCCCCCACACACCCCAGGCGCCCCTACCTCTCTAACAACTCTTACTTTTATCCCCTTGTTTCTACTGCCACTCTAGTTTAGGCTCCTGTCCTCTCTTACCTAACTTGGTGTGATGGCTTTCATGAGACTCTATTGATTATCAATCCAGTGACCATTCCTTTCCTTCTTTCTAAGTTGGCAGAGCCTGCTTAGCACTATACCGGCAGAAAATGCCTGGTATATGCTTTTCCACCCTTCTCTGGGGCCCAACCATGAGAGGTGATTCCATTCTGGATCATGGGAATCCACTGTAAGGCAAATATGAAATGAATTCTTTGGAGATAGCAAAGGAGCTGTGGGAGAAGTCCTCTTTTCTGCTTCTTGGTTTTGGATGTTGATGCAGAGAAATATGAAGCATGCACCTGCTACAGCAATCCTGCAGCCATGGGAAGAGACTGAGAGTGTCCCAGCTCTGCACCCTGATATCGTCAAGCTCTGAAGTAGCCCTGGAATTGCTTGTGTTCTTGTTTCCTATTAGTTGTGAAAAATAAACTTTTTGTTTAAGCAGATTTTGGCTTGGGTTTTTGTTACTTGCATTCCTACTAGATACAATTTTAAATCTGGTCTTCATACATACCTCCAGGATTTCCCCATTCTAATTCTTTCCACACTGTCAGAGTAGTGATCTTTCAGAAATGCAAAACTGATCATGCCACTCCTAGCTTACTGCATGAGTGGTTCCCTTTGACTTCATGGCACATACAGTCTCATATGCCCCCAACTACCTTTGTAGCCCCACCTTCCATTAATTCTCCTGTCACTATGGCTATGGACCCTTTGGATCATCTGTGACTCCTGTACTATTTAACACTGTTGAGCCTTTGCTTTAAAACACTTCTTCCTGGAATATCCCCTAAAGCCACCATCCACCCCCCACCCCATACAATGCCCACTGATAAAAAACTCATTTTCAAGACCCAGCTCAAATATGTATCCCTTCCATAATGAAGTTTTGCATTCCATGGCCACTGCCGCCTATTTCAAGGAGACTTGTTCACTCTCTCCTTCATCCCTAAAGTCTACAGAAGGCAGCAGGGACTTCCAGAGTAGAATGTATAACATTGTTTATTCATTTACATATCATTTTCCATTTAATTACTATTTCTCATTCATCTTCAGATCCCTAGTACCTAACAATATACCTGGAACACAGCTGATGTCCAATAAATGTCTGTAAGAATCAATGTCTGAAAAGACAAATGGAAGAGAATTCTTATAGAGTAACCACTGGCATATATTTTAAAACTCATTTAAAACATTCCCTTGTAATTTCTCTCTCATTACTAATGAATAATAATATTTTGAAGCTGAAAACTGTATCTTTGAAGCTTATAAGACAAGAACTGTTTTTTAAAGTTTATGTATTTATTTTGAGAGAGAGAAAGAGTGCGTGAGAGCAGAGGAGGGGCAGAGAGAGACAGAGAGAGAGAGAATCCCAAGCAGACTCTGCACTGTCAGCATGAAGCCTGACACGGGGCTTGAACTCACAAACCATCAGATCATGACCTGAGCCGAAATCAAGAGTCGGATGCTTAACTGACTGAGCCACCCAGGCGCCCATGACAAGAACTACTTTTATTGTGCATACTGAAATTGACTCTTAAGATCTGTACATAGTGCATTTCTTGCTCCTTTGTAGAAAATCGAGCAAGATTCTTCCCTATGTTTATTCATGTCAGACCTTCTTTAAAATCAAAGAAATATGAAAGGAGAAATCAAGTTATTTATTAAATAATATCTTAAGATTTTTATTAAAAGAGAAAAGGGTCATGAACTTTATCCAAACCAATAAATATCCAGTAATGATTAATTAGTCCAGTACTGTGTCATTTTTTTAATGTGAGAATATAGTATTTTTCTCCTTGTCAAACCTTCATGTCACATGACCCTGTTTTTTTTTTTTTTTCTTGTTTTTTTTTTTAGACACTCACAAAAGTGAGACATTTTACTGCAATTGGTTTAGACAATTTCCACTAGGGGCTCCCTGCATCGCATTTCCTTTCATGTTGGGAGGCTCTGGAAAGGCTGTGGACCTTTTTGGTACCTGGCTTAAGGAGAGGTTGAGTAGGAGATACATTTAATGTGGATATTGGGGGACAGACTTATGTGGTTTGCAGTCACTTCCATGTCTAATTAGGCTATTTCTAGCCATCGTTGTGTGGGACTGGTTTCCAGGAATTCTCTACCATCCATTCCGCCAATTAACCCCAAATTTTTGACACGATGATGCAGGGTCAGAGGTCATATCTCAATATGAATTTGCCCCATGGAATTTAGCACAGGATGCATAGTGGAGAAAATAGTTCGAAATGTTGGAGTTAGAAGCTCATCTGTGGAACAAATATTATAGAACCAGGACAGGCAGTCAAGTAGTAAAAATACTTTTTTCAGAATTTTGTAATAATTGTAATTTTTGTTAGTGTGTACGTTTTTTGGTGATTTCTTTGAGCATTTAGCAAATGTTTAATTTTGCATTTAATTTTATATTTTTACGTTGTATTCTTTTACATAAAAAAGACTCTCAACATTGTATAAACTTCACACTTTACAGGCCCTAGACCTTCCCTAAATAAACCTATATCAGAATAAAGCTTTCATAGGCGCCATGTAGGATTAAGCTAGCTATGAGTTATGTTTTAAAATGACTTGCTGCTAATGTGTCTCCCTAAAATTTTCTTGGGTTAGGCTTTTTTGTAGACTTTCTAGAGAAAAATCAGGATGTTTACTATTAATAGGGCCCAAGATTTTAAAGCTTTTTAAAAAATGTTTATTTATTTTGAGAGAGAGACAGAGAGAATGCATGAATGAGTGGGGGAGGGGCAGAAAGAGAGGGAGGGAGAGAGGGAGAATCCCAAGCAGGCTTTGAGCTGTCAGGGCAAAGCCCAGCATGGGGTTCCATCCGACGAACTATAAGATCATGACCTGAGCCAAAATCGAGAGTCAGATGCTTAACTGACTGCACCACCCAGGTGCCCCTAGGGACTAGTATTTTAAAAAGACAGTTTATTTTAATTTTTATTCACCATTACTACTCAGATACAGAGCTGGGTATTGTGCCCTGGAGGGCACAGCTAGCATCTCAGAATGGGTAGGTGGTGAGGGAGGAACTCATTTAAACAGAGAGTCATAATTGAACTTTGGCATTAATTCAAATCTTTTTTCCTTTCCAGTGTACAATGCTATATTTTGTTTCATTTTTCTTTTTTTTAAAGGTTATCAGTTTTTCTTTAAAGAGCAGAGCAATGTGATGGCAGAAGAAATATAGTGTAAATCATTCTATGATTTTTAGGGAAGGCTCTACTGTTGAATACCTTTATATTTTGGGAGCAAAGCTAATTTTAATTCCCTGAACTTATTTAGGCCTAAGTCACATGAAGTGTTTGGATTTTAAGATCTGAGTCATCCTAAGTGGCCATGGAGCTTTCATGAACAAAGATGGCGGCACAACTCTGTGAATTTTCAAAACGGCATCTTCTGTAGTTAATCAGTCAGTGGTTAGAAGGCTGGCAGAGTTTTGTGTTTTTCCAGGTGTTTCACCTTGCCTTTGGATTCAACTTGTGACCTCTATGTACTCCCAGAAATTTAGACCTTAGTTGCTGGTGACGGGGAGGAAAGTTATCTCTAGGATCTAAAGTAAAATTTTGGGGGCAGTATGTAAGACGTATTCTTTCCATGGCCTTGTGAGGACAACTCGTGATAGCTCTGTGCCTTTCTATTTCTGTGCCACGTGTCCTGCTGTATTTTCTGTATGTTTTCTACTAAGTGCCATTCTGGGCAATCTCAGTGCAAGTATCTAGAATAGGTTATTAGGTCTTGTGTGACTCAAGTTACTTTTGATCCATCTTGTCCCTTCTTTCATTCATATTTGAAAACTAAATTTCTACTTAAAGAGGAGTGCTTCCCTTCCCGCTCCTGAGAAGTGAGAAGTGAAATGTTGACCTCATATGTTACCTGGCCCTTCACAATTTCATCACATTTGTCAGATAATCTGCTTTTATTAGATCCAGTGAAAAACAACAACAACAACAACAACAACAAAACACATTTCAGGATAAAATTTGCCATTCATTTTTCTGTTTTTATTTTGTTACTATTTTCAATATTTATTTGAAATGCTTTTTTTTTTAAAATAAGGTTTTCTTTAATTTTTATTTTGAGAGAGAGAGCATGAGTAGGGTAGGGGAGAAGAGAGAGGGAGAAAGAATTCCAAGCAAGCATCCCCTTGCCAGCACAGAACCCGGAGCAAACTCCAGCTCACAAATCATGAGGTCATGACCCGAGCTGAGCTCAAGAGTCAGATGCTTAACTAACTGAGCCACCCAGGCTCCCCTCAATATTATTTTAATTTTTTTTTCAACGTTTTTTATTTTATTTTTGGGACAGAGAGAGACAGAGCATGAACGGGGGAGGGGCAGAGAGAGAGAGGTAGACACAGAATCGGAAACAGGCTCCAGGCTCCGAGCCATCAGCCCAGAGCCTGACGCGGGGCTCGAACTCATGGACCACGAGATCGTGACCTGGCTGAAGTCGGACGCTTAACCGACTGAGCCACCCAGGCGCCCCCCCCCTCAATATTATTTTAAAAATAAGATCAACAAATCATAATTATTTGACAGTTCATTTTGAGAGTTAATCCACAAACTCCTTTTTTTTGTTTTGTTTTTTTTTACAATTATAAGGTTATTAGTTCAGGCAGTGGTCTCAAAAATGTGATGTTAGATATAGTTCAGGTGGGAGTTATAATTATGATTAATTTTTTAACCGGTTCTTAAACCAGAGTAGCTATAGACAGAGAAAAAAAATAAAAAGGAGACTTTCCTGCGAGTTCTGTAGCATTTGTCTTGCACATTACCAAAAAGAGAATTCTTTAATCAAGTGAACACTAAGAAATACGTCAAGTGTTAGTTGGATTCACTACTTATTATTTCGTTTGTTAATTCGTTTGACACAGATTTATTGAATTCCAACTGTGTCCTGTGGACACTGAGAGAGCAAGAATAAGAATTAACAAGCTCAGAACCTTTCTGGGTTGTATAAAGACTGCTTGCAGAGAATTAGATCTCGGGTCTGTGGGACTCAGTTCTTTGAAGTCACTGCAATGCTTTTTTTAGTGGACGGACACACTTTGTTTGAAGGGATCCGATGCCTGCATCGGATGACATCACAGCTTTCTTAAGCAGCCGTAAAGACATCTAACGCAAGGGCAAATCACATTAATGAGCTTTTTGTGGTGTCGTCAAGAATGAAAATGAGGGCCTGGTGTTTTTCACCACGCCCCACCGCCGGGGTATATAAAGAAGGTTCGGAGCCTGGGGAATCCATCACACAGAGGAAACACATTCCCCTGCTACCTGAGCCCTCCGCTGCGGACACCATGCACTGCAACACCTTCTCCGGGGCCGTCTTCCCAGGGTGCTACTGGGGCAGCTGCGGCTACCCCCTGGGGTACAGCGTGGGCTGTGGCTACGGCAGCACCTACTCCCCCGTGGGCTACGGCTTCGGTTATGGCTACAACGGCTGTGGGGCCTTCGGCTTCAGAAGATACTGGCCATTTGATCTCTACTGATTTGCTGAAATTTGCCGAGGCGCTGAATCTTCTCTCCCGAGGCTGAGAGGCACCCCTCCACGTCCCTCCCCCTACCTCCGTCTTTAGTCCTCATTTGCCGCTCAACCTCCCAGGCGCTGCTTCTCGGGCCTAGCCCTGGAGTCCAGAGGGAAGAACAGGAACGAGCCGATGACGCCTCCAGCTGCCTTCCCTGCATGATGTTCTTTGAGACATTTTCAGAAACTTGATACCCAAACATGTATTTCTTCTGAATTTTTCACCACGCTCACAACTCTTGATAAAGTTGTGGGTGTGGGTGTGGAATTCTCAATAAACTTGTCTCAACCAGCATACTACTCACACCTGAGCCCAGTTTCCTTTCTTGGTGTGTGCACGTTTTCTGTTACACCGACTGGGGGAGGGAAGTGGATTTATCTTTCTCCCGTGGGCTTTAGAAGCAGTGAGAAAGCGAATAGTCCTTGATCTGGGTGTGATAAACAGTCCGAAGGGGCTGCTTGTGAGGAAAAGAAAAAAGCTTGTCTTAACCTTCCCTTAACTCTGACATCCACCTGCGATCTCTGAGCCAACAATGTACCATTCAGTGCTTGGGGTCTGTCATCTCCCAACTCCTGCCCCTCCTCAAGGAAACCCAACATGGTGGTGGTGGGGGCATGGGGTGGTGGGGTGGTAGGGTGGTAGGGTGGTGGGAGGTGGGGAGGGGGGGAGGGTGGAGGGGTGGGTGGAGGGATTTTCCACTTATGTCCATATGAGTGCAAATGAAACCCACTCTGTCCCCTCTCCCAGGGACAAAAAAAAAAAAAAAATGTAGCATAAAATACCTATTAAAAGATTCTGAGGCCTCATGTAATAGAATAGCTATAGGTTTATTTTAGGAGTCTGAGAGTCTTTTAGGGGAAGGAATAGTTCTCTCCTAGCAAAATATCTATGGTGTTTATTTTACAGCTTGGAAACTCCAGGTTAGAAACAGTGATGGAAAGCTTCTTAATCTTTGTACAGTCAATAGCAGGTAGTGAGTTTTACTCTTTAAAGATATGAGTGACTTCATAAACATGGGGGAAAAAGTAACTCTAAAGAACTGTTTCTGAAGATATATCAGCCTTCTTTTGTGTTCCTTTAGAGAAAAGAGCATTATTTCTTTTATAAGCCAAGTCAAAAAGGTCTCAATCCTCCTGTTGAAAGCATTTTATGTATAGTACAAATATTCTTGGTGACAGCAGGCTTTGCTTAACCCTGCTCTTTTCTTGAGTATCTGCACATATTGCCCATGATTCACCTTGTAGCCGAAAACATAAAGGCTATTTGGAGAAATTACTTTGAAAGAGAATATTTTCTCCACCATATTTCATCCAACAGATATCTTTTTAACAAAATTCAAAAAGACATCTTGTTCAAGGATTTACCTAGTGGATTCTTTCCCAGTACACCATTGTGATAGTCAATACGATTTCCAGTTTGAAACTTTCTAGGAGCTGCATATTAATTCATACTGGGAATTGTAGTTTAAACATTCATGTTAGAATAGAATAGAAAAAGAAAAGAGGGATTTCTCAGGAATCAGAGGGTCAGATAGAAGCTGGATGTCTATTCCACTGTTCTAGAATGATGACTAAGTTACATAAAATTTGTGCTTGAAGAGACCTCAGAGAGCTATCTCACCCAGTGTTTCTGAAAATGTGGTATGTGGGAGAATCACCTGGGGAGTTGTCTGGGAGGATAAGTTATTATGACTCACCTACAGGAGTTCTGATGTGGTACATCTGAGGTGTGATCTAGAAACCTAATTTTTTTTCAACTTAATTGAGGTATAATTGACGAATAAAAATTGTATAGATTTAAGGGGTACAGCAGAACGTTTTGAAGTGTGCATACATTGTGCAATGATTACCACAGTCAAGCTAATTAACATATTATTCACCTCATATACTTCTCATGATTCTTATTTCAGGTATATGAAAGGGTGTTCAACATTGGCAGCCATTATGGAAATACAAACCAAAGCACAATGAGTGAACATCTTATGTGTGTTAAAATGGCTATTATCAAAAAGATAAGAGATACGTTTGGTAAGGATGTGGAGAAAAGAGAACCCTTATACACTGTTGGCGAGAATAGAAATTGGCTCAGCCACTATGGAAAACAATATGGAAATTTCTCAGAAAAATTAAAAGTAGATCTACCAGATGATTCAGCAATCCCTCTTCTGGGTGTACACCCATAGAAAATGAAATCGTTATCTCAAAGAGATACCTATATTCCCATTTCATTGCAGCATGATTCATAGTAGCTAAGATATGAAAACAGTATCCCTTCATGGAGAGGTGAATGGATAAAGAAAATGTGGTATATATACAATGGTATATTATTCAGCCTTAAAAAAGAAGGAAATCTTGCCATTTGCAGCAACGTGGATGAGCCAGAAATCTAAAGATTCTAGGAGTACCCCAGGGATTCTAGCTCAGGTGGTCTGAGGACCACACCATAAGAAGCATTGTTTTAGGCCATTACTTACACACACACACACACACACACACACACTCACACACTCTCTCTCTCTCATTTATCATCTATCAATCTATCTACTCATCCTCAGGTAAATAATTCTTAATAAAAGAAAAACATTTACATCACAAGCTAAAAAAGAAAGGGAAAATCTTATATATCCAAAGATATATGAGATATGCATTGAAGTACGTCTGTGCTTGGTACCTTTCAATCGCAGTACTGGGGTATGGTGCCATACTCTGCCTAAAGGAAAAAATATATTATTGGATAATTTTATAAATTCATATTTTCCTAAGTAATATGAAAATGTTCTACATCTCTTGATATCATTCAGCAATTTTTAACTGCAATTCACTTCTATTACCTATGGTTTTAAAAAATGTTTGTACTGGGGCATCTGAGTGACTCAGTAGGTTGAGCACCTGGCTTTGGCTCTGGTCATGATCTCACAGTTCATGAGTTCAAACCCTGCTCCAGGCTCCTCACTTTCTCTCCATTTCTCTTTCCGCATGTCATGAGATTCACTCTTTCTCTCTCTCTGCCTTTCATTCACTAGCCCCCCATCCCCCCCCCCAAAAAAAAAAACCAAAAAAATGCTTATACTCAGTCCTCCCTCTCCACCATCCTTCAGATGGGAAAATCTTCTCCAGTGTCTGGGAATTTATATTTAAACAAATACCCCTAAGTGATTTACCTTTGTGCCACCAATTTGGAACAATTAGAGGGTCCTTTATTGTGGCTTTTTATTTCCCATTTCCTTGTCAGCTTCTTGTATTTGTCATTGATATTTATGTAGGATTCATAAAAATAAAAACTGAATAAATAACATTTTACAGATAAAGTGAAAAGAGTAGGAAGATGCTACACCCCAGCTCAGCTGTGGTCTGTAGGGGGTATAGTTAGGTATTTGTTTCTAACTGTACATCAGTTTTAGTATTGAGCTGAGCCAAGTTTAGTGCCCGGCACATAGTAGAAACTCAATAAATATGACTGGATTATCCTACAAATTTCTTCAATGAACATGAAAAATATGTCAAATATCCATTTGCTAACGTCTTGTAATTATTCTTTAATTCATAGCCATTTGTGGATGGGAAAGCTGATGATTGTGCATTTGACGCCCCAGGTCACACATGAAGAAAAGTATTCTTTTTCTTTCCTACCTTCTCATTAATCCTTTATTGCTCCCCGTTATCTGAAAACTAAGTTATGTATATTTAAGATTTCCCTGCTGGATAGAGCCTGTAGATCTGAGAAGGGTGATTTGAATATTAAAGGCATCTTATCTACAGAAGAACCTTTCAGAGAAAGACGAGAGAGACTGAGAGAGAAATATTTTTCTTCACATTTTAAGATGGTTCAGAGTAACTCTTCCCAGAAGAAAGGGAGGGCTAGAAGACATTTTGAAGTATTCCTTGAATTATGAGTCTGCGACTAAGCGTTAAGCGTTGCCAAAATTATATGGCATCACGCTCACTGGAATGCAGAGGGCAGTGCTATTTCTACTCTGCTTACCATTTTCTTAATGTCTTGTTTCCATAGCCAACCGATCTCCATTAAGGAAGGATGTCAAATGCTGCAAGTTTCTTTAACATTTTATTTTTTAGCATTTTCACATTCTATGTATCAAAAATATATTCTCAGGTCTTTCACTCACTCCCACCCCCAGGTTTCAGGCTTCCTGTCTACTCTTCTAAGTCCTCTGCTCTAATCGTTAGGCTCTCAGTTCTTTGATTACTCAGAAGTAACGATTCATTAGTTGTAGCTAAATATACGAATGATAATTTATATTTACCCATTTGGTTCACAGGAGAGGTTTAAAGCCCCAAAGGATTTTCTGAGACTAACTTTGATAGATGTTATCTATCACTGTTATGTGATATCATCTTCAACCTTTCCCAAATATTCTCTAAAGGCTATTTTGAAGGCATCTAATGTCTGCCCTCGTCACACGGTTGGTAGGAAAATGCTCTCCAAATGTTACTCCTTATGTGACCACAATATTTGATTACACTATCCAATAAAAGTGTTGGCCATGAAGTTATGACAATCAGGAATGTGAAGATGGTGAAGTCATAGTGAGTCTGATGTACGTAGGAGGTCCTGTACAATATTTATATTGTTCTTGAGTGTGAGAAATGACCCAATGATTCTCCTTCTTTCCAATTTTTCTTTTGTCACCGTTTTCTTTGTCTTTTGTTCTATATCTTTGTCCTTGAGTTTTTCATTTCCTAGAGTTGCAGGATTCTCTTCTATTTCCATAGATCATATTAAGGCAGGGTTAATTCCTAAGCAGATTTATGAACAGTGTCTCAGAAAAAGGAGAGATCGTGAGAAGCCCCTTCTTAGTACAGAGAAATCTTACAGTCAAAATAAGTCATCACTTTCAGAGATCCACACTGGCCCTGCCTTCCAGACGGCCCCATAAAGGGCTTTCAGACACTGTGGATGCGTAAGGAAGACTATCAAATATCTTACAAGTCAGAGTTCTTTACTTACTGAAGATACAAAGGGAATGTAAATATAAAACACTGAAGCATAAATGGATGACACTGGTATTTGACAAATTATTTTACAGTGACAATTTTTTTTTCTCATCCAAAGAAATTTTTCCTGCTCTTTTGCTCAAAGCTTCAGGCACAAAAGCAAAACAGAAACTGGCAATCCTTCATACTCACATGGATGTGATTTTTAATTTCCCATAATTCTCCTCCAGCTAAAGGGTGGTCTTTCTCAGAGCCATCTAAAACGTGACAGCTGCTTCCCAGCAGACATCACAGTGTCATGGTTCAACTCATGGTTTTCTGATGACAAATGTGCAAGTAAATCATATTTAAAACCAACCAACCAACCAACCAACCAACCAACCAACCAACCAACCATCCAACCATCCAAACTTGTGTGCTCTAGAATAGCATAACTACTTTTGAGCTAAATGTATGGTAAACATATTTTTCATCTCATTGATCTCTTATAACACTGAAAACCTTTTAAAGTGGGTTTATTTGAGATTTCAAGTGAGGCCAACATTTTGAATATATTCTAATATGATTTTTCAGTCATTTCGATGATAAAAATAATTAGCAAAGAGAACTGATATTTAATATGCTTTTGGGCTTGTAGTAAGTCATTATTTCTCTTCACAACATCAGGAGGTTGGTTTTATTCCAGGTTCTATTTTCCTCATGAAGAAGCTGGAATTCAGAAAGTTCAAATGATGTGTTAATGTCTCAAGGCTGGAGAGAGACAGAGCATGGTTATAATCGGGCGTATTTGATGTCCAGGCCTTGCTGCCTGCCTCCTCCTAACCAGAGTTGACTCCAATTTTATCCTGTGGAACTGTGTGCTCCATGAAGGGAACTTAACTGTTCACCACTGTGTCCCCAAAATAAAGCACAGCATTTGATTCATACTGAGTCTCTAATAAATAGATGTTATTTTTTTCAAATCAAACTAAAGAATCCCTAATCATGACAATACTGTCCTTTGAAAGTAATTTGTTCAAGTCTGAAAATGGTACGATTTGTTTGTGTGTGTGTATGTGTGTGTGTGTGTGTGTGTGTGTGTGTGCGACATCCAAGAGAGATGTCATAAGTATGTGGACTCTGAGCCCAGAAACCCACTCCTGACATGCAGGAGAGGCCTGCAGAAGGGTCAGGGTCTACTGAGGGGAGGAAGAGATAAGTCATGTAGCAATTTCACTTCCCCCGGCTCTGTCCGTGACATTCATTCAACTGTATCTCTTAGAATTTTAGAGAAATCAAATATAAAGTATTTTTCAGTGAAATTCTTTTTTATACCTTTGTTAATTTTGAGAGAGAGAGAGAGAGAGTGAGAGAGTGCAAGGACGAGAAGGGAATGGGCAGACAGGGACAGGGAGAGAGGGAGAGGGACAGAATCCCAAGCAGGCTCCATGCTGTCGGTGCAGAGAGCAACATGGAGCTCAAACTCAGGAACCCATGAACCTGAGATCATGACCTGAGCCAAAATCAAGAGTCGGACGCCTGAGTGACTGAGCCCCCCAGGCTCCGCTCAGTACAATTCTTCATAAATGTAAAAATGATTTGATACTCCATCTTAGAATGAGGGGATGTGAGTGAGCTATTCAAAGTTGCACGGTCCAGGCAGAGAAGGCCAGTTAAGAAAGCAGGAAAGGGAAGGAAAAGAGGCGTAGTCATCTGACAAAGATTTTCTCCTTGGCCAAACTAGTCAGGCTCCTCTGAACCCTCTTCTCAACGAGGCTCTGACTTTTGGTCTTCCATGCTTGTCCCTACGCTGTCAGATTCTAGTAAGAAACCTGCTATGTCGGTTAAGCCACCACCCCCTACTCTCAATATCTGATCATCCTCGTATCGGTCTCCTCATCCTCCACCATCTCTTAGGGGCCATCCTATCACCCTGGCCTGCCTTCAGCAAGAATCCTGTTAGATTGGTTTAGGCTGAAACCAATCCCCTTCCTTCTGACCCCCTGATACTTCCTTTCAGTAATTTTCCATCCACTGACTCCCACCCTGTTCCTTGGCTATAAATGCCCACTTTTTCCTTGTATCTGGAGTTGAACCTAGCCTCGCTCCACTATTACAACATCCATACTACTCCACTGTAGTCACTCCTCTTGAATAAAGTCAGACTTCCAATCTTTAACAGGTGTCATGAATAGTTTTTTTAAAACATGTCTCAGTTCTCCGTGTTCTTTATATGCTTTCAAATTTTGCTTTGGTAATTTATAACATCAAGAGGAACTTATTTTGTTACCTGAGTGCTATGCTATACTCTTCCTGGTCCACAAGGCTTAATTTATCTGTACTATTTTATATATACACAAACTCTTACTGTAATCCCTGTCCTACTGCGTCCACTCAACATTTTATAATTATGGCATTTAGCTGTATATATTTATGTTGATTGTAGGTTTATTTGTCTTCTCTTTGCTTCTAATTTGAAAGGTTTGTGAGATCTGCAAGCTGTTTAATACCTATACCTCAAATGCTGGTATAGAGTTTTATGAAGCATGAGGACATTCAGTAAATTCCTGTGGACTACAAATATAGTTTGGTGTTGCAGCCAGCATATTTTTTGTTGTTGAGAAGTCTGGTAATTGGAGGCGTAAATCTGGAGTCTGGTCTAACCCAAGACTTTGAAGACACAGCAGTAACTTCTCTTTACAGGGACAAAACCCATAAAGAAGAATCCCTTTTTGGCAGTTAGTCAAGCTCAAACTTCTTTCAAAAATAATGAGGATCTCTTCTTTTTTTCAATGAGATCTAGGATTAATGAGAATGTTAATTCCCCTGATTTAAATAATGAGGGAGGTACCTTCTTCATCATAGCCTTCCACTTTGGTTATACAAGTCACATAGGAAGAAGGATCCCTTTACGTGTTGTAGCCATCAACCTTGCTGCCTGATCAAATCCTTATCTTCTGGACAATGAATGGTGACTCCCTCCCTGACAACTTCAACCGGAGGGCTACTGGTGAAGTTGTGGGTATTCTCTGGGCCACAGTCTTGACTGTATGTATGGTAGCACCTTCTCACCTGTGGACTATGGCTTGGATTATGGCTCTAGACGTTATTGACCACTTGGTTATATTAGGCAACAGGAGTCTACTGGCTGACAGGCATGTCTGAGACCATGGAACTTCTGGGACATTTTGTTCTTTTGTTCCAGTCTGATTCCATCTTTCTTTGAGTCCCAAGATGCTGCTTGACCAAATGCAGTTTCTGCAATTCACTGGATCAGGTTCACTCCAAGACACATCGCCTTTACGTCTTTGAACTTTTCCAGAAGTGAATCATTTAGGTTTGTGATTCTTATTTGAAGTATGTCCTGCCCTAGCACATGTGCCAGTAGTTCTTCATCTTGAGGGCACTTCTGTTTTCTTAAAAACTTATCTGAGTCCACAGAGGACATGTGGTTTAAATATGCGTTTTTGGTTTAAGTATATTTATGGTAGTCACATTTTCAGTTACATTGCACAAAAAAAACAGTGTTTTAAATTCAGTAAAATGAAGATTGATTTTATATTTTATCAGGAGATATTAGCTCTAATGTCTGGGCTAATTCAAGTAGGGACTTGGTGATGTCCAGGTTAATTTGGTTTACATCTTAATATCCGAAGTCCAGTAATAAAATCAAACCGATTTAGTTTGGATCCCAAATAACACAAAATGACTATCTACATTGAAGAATACATCACATACCAGCTCAATTTTAAATTAGTTTAAAAAATTAAATATATTAACATGTGTGGTTATGAACATATATTTCTCTGTCATACTATTTACTTTTATCTCATCTCTAGGACATGTTTCTCAGTGTGTGGTTTCTGAACCAGCAGCATCGGCATTAACTGGGAACATTTTAGAAACACAAACTCTCAAGCCTTCTGTCTCTTTTCCTTCAAGATCTATAGACTCAGCACAATGCGTTTTAACAAGCCATTTAAGAGATTCTGATGCATGCCACATTGGGGAAATACTTGCTCTAGAACTTTAACTGCATTGGTTTGCCAAGTTAACATAGAGTAATTTTAGTTAACCATTTTTAAGAGTTATATTTGGAATATACAAAAGAAAACAATGATTTTACCATACATATACATTGTACCTTATGATTTTACTGTATATTCATGTATATTGTCTTCTTAGAGCTTCCCCAAACCTCAAAAGTTAGGAAAGGTTATCTACTCCCCACTAGGCTATGTATGGCTTTGGATATGGATAGGGTGGCTTCTGGCTTCTTGACTACAAAAGATAATGGACATTTGACCTCCATTAATCAATTTCTGATCATGTGAACTGTGTCATCATCTGCGTCCTCAGGAACTGAACCTGAAGCGATGTTTTATGGACAGCTTTCTAGAGGCTAAAATGCGAACTTCACGACCGTGCAAAGTAGAGTGATCATGAACTTTGTGGACTGAACTTTAACTGAAGTCTTAATTTTTCTTGATAGAATGCTGCACCTTATTTTACATTCCCTCAGAGTATTTGATTTTCATTTTTCCCACTAAATTTTTGTTTCCTTAGTTTAATTGACTTCCTTATTCTAATAAATATACTTAACTTAGCCTATAAATGTGATTTTCAATTTTGTTCTTTTCTCTTGACTCGTTCTTTGTGGATGTATTTTCCAACTACATTTTGCAATGAACACATTATTTTGCTATTCTAAGCATTCTCTCTACTAAGGGGGTATTGACTTAAGGAAAAAGTAGACAGTCCATGGTGAGTTTGTATAGAATCCTCTTGCCTTCCTCTTATTCATATTATACTCCCAAGTAAGAAATCTGTGGATTAAAATTAGCCCTTACCTTTCTAATCTCTAGTGTATTGTGTTCCTCAGTAAGGATTTGTAGTCTTTAAAGAATGCTCTTCAGTTTCCTGTTGTCTTTTATTCTGGCTCAGTGCTTACAATGTCAACTAGGAGAATCGATAGACAGAAACCATCTTGAAATTTACATCCTTTTTATGTCCATCATTTTCTGTCCTCAGTTTGCTTTTTAGTTAGGTGGCTGATTTCCTGAGTCTGTTATATGAGTTTAATGGTTAAAACATTGCTAACAAAAGGACAAAATTATGAATGAAAGTAAATTCCAATGATGTTAAGGCAGTATTTGTCTCACGCAACAGGCTAAGAAAAGGTTATTCTCTTGAGCGTTCTCAATTGACTGCGTGAAGGAAGATGAGAAATACATTTTAAACTCCTTTAAATACAAAAGGTCAAGAAAGGTGAACTTTATTACAGCAAATTCTATTTCATATTCTGGTTTATTTCTGAATCACCAAAGTTGACCTCTTTAAAAATGGATGTGGAAGACAACTGGTAGAAAAATTCACGGCTTTAGGGAATCAAACCCGAGCAAAACTAAATCCCCAGAATAATACTTGTGTCCCTCTGGGTCCCAAACATTGTGCACTCACGGTCTTGCATTGAATTAGCTATTGATGCTAAATAATCTTTTAAAAAAAATTTATCATCATTAGTATTAAATATCACATTAAGAATACTTTCATAATTACCTTTATAATGAGTTTCTATTTCTAATAATCCCCTTCAATACCAGCCTATGTGGCAACATCAAAGCAAAATCTAGTATGAGGCATTTGCGTAAGTAGTAAAAACAATGTAATATAGATTTAAAGCTCTATGAAAAATGTAACTTTATCTAACAATAAAATCTAGAACATCTAAGTGAAAAGAAGATTTTTATGCTCTTAGGGAAATTCTCTATCAAGCTAGATTTTAAGGTCTTTTTAAAAATTAAAATCAGCAGATAGTAAAATTGTGTACATGTTTTAAAACATGCATAAACCTGTGTAATCATCAGGACAATCGGGATATAGAACGTTCTATCACCTCAAAAAATTCTGTCATGCTGAAGTGGTTTTAATCATACTCTCTTCCCTAATTCTTGACAACCATTGATCTATTCCCTGTCACTATAGTTTTGTCTTTTTGACAAGGTCATATACAGGCAATTATACAGCATATAACCTTTGAAACAAACTTCTTTAGGCAAGTCCTATATGGGGTTTTCTAAACTCCTTGCATCTGTCTTTGGCTAAGAATAGGCAAAGAGCAGAATTCCTTTCAGAATTTGGGGTAAGCCTGAACTTCCAGGCTGACTGTCCAGCCACTGAAGGAGAAGAAATTTGGGGATAGAGAACCTGGCAGCTCCTGTAAGCCTGTTACCAACTTTGACAGACATGTAACATACACGAAATTTATTTACAATAACCTGGATTCTGTGGTTTTGGAATCTGAGCACGAGTACACATTCTAGCCAGGCTGTTAAAGGATGCACACTTCGGAGCTCTGCCTCCATAGATTCTGGTTCAGTAGTCCGGAGGTGCAGTCTATTTATCTGCGTGTTTAACCAGCATCAAATGATTATGAAGCAGATTTTGTCAGAATTGCCTTTTAGGAAACACTAATCTAGATAAAGGAATCGACACGTTCGCCACATTTTTTTTCAGGGGCGCCAAATTAAGCGTTACTGCCAACCCTTGAAGTGAAGGAATGGATTTCAAAGGCGACCCAAAGAAAGTGAAGCGCAAACAGGAAAGTTGGCCGTGAAGGCGCAAGCGCAGGGCAGTGCCAGGGAGAGAGGGAGAAATCTTGGCTCAGGAAATTACTACGGAAACCAAACAAGTCATATACCAGGAATGAATCAGCAGTGAAATGTGTAATTAAAAAAGAACCTGATACGAATGTGAGTTAATAGAAGCAGGACGTGTAGGAGGTGCTAATGAATCCTTCTGCGATATGGCTCGATCCAGACCCGTGTTGGAATACTGATCGGGTTTTATCTTCTGAATGTCATTAAGAATGTAGGAAATTGAAGAAGAATCTGGAGAAAAGCATTGCAAATTACAAAAGGGAAAGGAATTGAGCCCCATAGGAAAGATGAGAAGACTATGGGTTGCAATTTGCTTTCATAAAAAAATAAATAATATTCTGTTTTTTAATGAATAATTGTTCATTGCAAACCATACGGAAAAAAAAAAAAAAGAACATAAACATCGTCCATTAATTAGGAGTAACTAATATTATCTCCTCAGTGACTGGAAACAAAATAATTTTTTAAATATCTTTTATAGTGTTATTATTTTGAACACTGCGCCATGTAATTAAAAATTATTTGAAAACATAATTTCAAAATGACTGCATATTTCTCTACATAGATACAGCGTATTTAATTTATTTAATCTCAGTTTACATATATTGGGTCTTTTCAAACACTCACTGCTTGCAATAGTGTTTTAATCAACATCACTAAGTAATCATTATTCCCATTATAATTATTTCATTTAGACTCCAATTACAGCCAACACACTATATCAAAGGTCAGAAATATTTTTAAGGTTCAGGACACATGTTATTGTCTACTGCTAGGCTGTTGCAATGAAAATAAATTCCTTATTCCTTACTATGTCCTATAGGACCCTGAAGAGAACTTTCCTGAAGCCCCTAACTCAATTCCTCTGTTTATAGGATTTACCGCTAGTTAAAATTATCTTCTATAATTATTCGTTAACTATAAAATGATCAAAGTATTCCATGGATATTTCAAAAGAAACTTGTACAAAAAAACAGGTAGCAAAAATGTAGCTTTATGTAGGATCTACCCCTTCCTACCTTCTATTTCTTCTACCGGGCGATAACCATCTTCAGACACTTGAGACACCTTTTTTTCCACACTCAGTCATGTCTACCTAATAATTTTATTCTGCATTTTTTGTTTTCTCAGTTTTACAATTTATTAGCTTCCTATTATGTGAGATGAGGATTTATTTCTTTTATATGTACCTCACCCAGGACACACACATTTCTCCCCTCTCTACCTTCCCAGAAGGTTATATCACACTAGCATTGACGCTAGCCTGAGCACTTTAAAATTTCTTTTAATGTTTTTATTTTTGAGAGAGAGACAGAGCACGAGCAGAGGGGCAGAGAGACAGGGAGAGACCGAATCCGAAGCAGGCTCCAGGCTCTGAGCTGTCAGCACAGAGCCTGATGTGGAGCTCGAACTCGAGAACTGCTGGGTCATGACCTGAGCCGAAGCAGGACGCTTAAATGACTGAGCCACCCACGTGCCCTTATACTAGCCTGACTACTTAAACAACATTTACCCCAAGTCTGTGGTGTGTTGGAACAGTGTTTCCTCTCCAGGAATTAATGAACTGCCTACATTCACCACCACCACGCCCTCCAATCTCTTCGACAGAACTGTAAAATTCCTCATAACAGGTTTGCACACATCAGGAAATCCATCAGTTCCTTCTTCCCCTCTAGAAGTATTTCTCTTGTAACCCTGTTCTGCTGTCTCTTTGATCTGGACTGCCGCTCGCTGGGTGAGCCACGTAACTCAAATTCTCTTACTCCCTCCCCAACCCTTTCACATCACTCATTGCCTGGATTTGCATTTAGATCTCTGGGGTCTGGCAGAATATATCCTGGAGCAGTTTTCCGGGCAAGTGGGTCTTTAGGTAAGCTTTCTGAGATCCTGAATGTCTGAAAATATTTTATTTTATTGTTTTTTTTTTAAAGTTTATTTATTTTTGAGAGGGAAAGAGAGACAGAGCAAGAGCACGCAAGCAGGGAAGGGGCAGAGAGAGGCATGGGGACCCACGATCTGAAGCAGGCTTTGCACTGACAGCACGGAGCCCGATGTGGGGCTCAAACTCACAAACCGGAGACCATAACCTGAGCTGAAGTTGGATACCTAACCCACTGAGCCACCCAGGTGCCCCTGAAAATATTTTATTTTACTGTGATAGTTGGTTTGCAAATGGACCGGTTTGCTAGGTTAGAAATAGTTTTCTTCCAATTTACTGAAAACATTGCTTCGATTTTATTCTGGTTTTCAATTTTGCTTTTGAGGTATCTAAATGTGCCACTTCGGCATATTGATTATTTTAAATAAAAGATAAGAAGCAACTTGTGCCATTTCAGATCCTCTGTCTACCTGAAAGCATGAAATAAATGTCCCATGTGAAAGGCATGCTTCCTACACCAGGAGGTAAAGAGATATCCTTATCGCTAAATATAGGAAATTTAAAGCTGAGAAAGCTGTATAAACAATGTTTGTTACTTTTTACTAATTTACTACCCCAGCTCAAATTCTGTTTAGAATTCCTTACCTAGTGAAGGTCCCCAAATCAGTTTTCTTTGTCCTGGCAAGTCCTCACAGATTTATTGTCATATTGTCTAGAAAGTTTTATACTGCCTGCCTTGGTCATTTCTTTGAATCTCAACTTCGTTATTGGGCTTCTGTGTGCGCGTAATTAAACTTCGGTGCTTTTCTACTGTTAATCTGTCTCATGTCAAGTTAATTCTTCATCCAGCTAGAAGAAACTTGGACACAGGAAAATTTCTCCCTTTCCTTCTTCCCTCCCCTCTGTGAAAGCTTTCAAGATTCTCTTCTTATAGGCACTGGCTCGGAAATAATTTTTAAGATACATTTTACTACCAGGTAGATCACGAAGGACAGATTCCTGTGACTTTTGTTCTTTTAGAATATCACATTTATGAATGTATTTGTGTTCTTTTCTACATGGTGGGTTTCTTTTGATAGTCAATCTTTCTCCTTCCTTCCTTCCTTCCTCCCTTTTTCTTTCTTTCTTTCTTTCTTCCTTTCTTTCTTTCTTTCTTTCTTAATTCTGTTTCTCTGAGAAGATTTTTGCCACTTCTCATGACCCATGTCACAACTCAATTAAAGTGAAAAAAAGAAACTATACAATCATCAATAGTCTGAGAAGAGAAGGTGATAAAATGTCAGAGATCTTTCCTATAAACGGACTGGTCAGTCCAGCTAAACACTGTTTTGTCAGTCAACAAAATTGTGAAGTCAACACTCAGGCCACCATGACTTCCAGGTTAAACACAACTCCATTGGGAGTGAGCAGCAGTGAACCCTGACAAGAGGCAGTATTGGGCACCCTAGCAAAGAAGTATTAGTGGCCATATTGAGGAAGATCATATTCTGACACTTGCCAAGGTGAAGGTTCTTATAATCTTGTGTTCCGGTATCCTGGATAAGTCCTGTCTTTAAGGTTTATCTAATCCTGTCAATCCTGCATATGATTCTGACCTTTTTCACAGCCCCTACTACCCTGTCATGTGCCTGGGTTTCTAGCATATGATTTTTGTTCATGGATGTTATGTGAAACATTACCATGGGCTCTAATTTTGCCTTGCAAGTAAAATGGCTTTCCTTTTTTACTGAAATCTGTCTAGCAATTTCTATTTACCTTCTAAACTTCTATTTGTGAGAGCAAAATAGTTCACCTTATGTTCGCACAGCAATTCAGAGTATTTCATTGATTGTGCCAGCACTTTAGTGATTTTTATGGGAATATATCAGCACTTTGTGGTTCCCAACATAATATCAAAACAAATAGAAAAGTAGAACTCTGGAGCCAGGATGGAATTTCTGTAGGTGTCAAGGTCTAATCCAGAGACCTATTGAATAGATAAGGATTGTTTATATTGCTTTACTCTTATGATGACAAATCAAAATGTAGATTAGGCTTCATTTTCGAATGTGCTACTTGAGGAGGATCTCAGTGTCTCTACTTGGGCTCTCTCTTAATTCAGGGGCCAGCAGCTTTTAAGTTTAATGTGATCCCCATTGAGCACAGGTATTCATTAAAACACTGCAACGCCCTGAAAAGCAAGTGAGGCCATTTGTCACCTGGGTGCTTGTTAAGAGGAATGGCACACCATGGCAACAGGTCCATAGTGTTAGCTAATGTTGGCATCTCTGGATAATATGTGTGGGCAATTGCTACATTTTGGAAATGTCCAGCTTTCTAGTGGGAGTCCCAGCAGCATCCAAAGCCCTGTGTTGGGAAAGGCAACATCCTAATTAAGTGAGGTTTGTTCAGAGACCCTCAGTTTCTGGAGAAGGTCCACCTAGGGCTTTGAGAGGGGATAAGATTTTCATAGAGGACGAAGAGATTTCAGTGCTTTTGAGTAAAATAGACACAGCCTGGATTTAGAGCTTTAGATCTGGGGTCAAAAATGGAAGACTTTCATTTCTTAGTGTAGATTATAAGTTGAGGTCGGTTTGGGGAATTACGACTTAACCTCAACGCATAATTAAGTGTCTTTAATGAGTATAATGAATATAACGTCATATCTTATATAAGAGGACAATAGATTAATGAGGTTTATTATTTTCTTTAAGTCCGTTAATAGGATATGAGTCAAGAATTTACTTGCAGTATCCCACCCTCTGCTAGGTAGATATAAATGGACATGTGGATCATGGAAATTGGGCTAGACTAGATATCCACTCCTGGATATCAGAAGATGTCCTTAATTCTAATATGTCATATTATAGCAACTACTGTTCTGGCTGGTCCCTGCCCCCACCCTCCAGGCTTTTCTGGAAGTTGTGACTCTGGATATGGTGTCTTTGGAGACTTGGTTTATGACTGGGGCTCCAGCTATGGGTGTAGTTATGGCTACAGATATTTCCAATGACTGGGGTATAGATGTGGATGTGGCTCTGCTGTTGGCTGGGGATATAGAAGCCCAGCTTGCTGTGGAAGATATGGGTCAACTGGACTCTACCACTTTTTGACTGGGGACTTTCACACCTTGATCACCGTGACCTGTCATCTCATCTGCCTGCTCAGCTCACACCTCAGCACCAGTTCCTGTATTCTTTTTGGTAACTAATTTCCCTGTTCTTTGTTGTTCTTGGGAATCCAAATGCAAGTGTTGAACTGACCTTTTGCTTCAAAGTGCATTGACTGGGATACATTTTATTGAAGTTCTTCAGATACTCTCCATTGAAAGGTTCATTTTCCTCTTGATGGAATGTTGTGCTCAGGCCATGGAACTTGTAGTTCACTTTAGTTCAAGTTAGGGGTTCTGTTTCTATGCTGATTTTTCTAAGTATAGTTGCCTTCTCAAAGAAAGCCAACCTCAAAATCAGTGCTTTATTCATTGTCTTGCTGAGAACCACAGCCCAGGAGGCAGGATTTCAGATTGCCCTGAAGAACTTCTCCAAAGGTCCTTAGCTACCAGGGTGGGGGGATTCTATATGCAAAAAGGGGAAGGGGTAGATGTGCTTGCAAGCAATTCTCCAAATACTCGGCACCATATAAGGTATACGTTTTTATAGTTGTAAAAATTAAGGCTTACTGATTTCCACATAGACACGTGAAAGACCCTTAGGTCATCTTAATACATGATGTTTCTATCATATCTGATTGTTAAGAAATATTGCTTGAATGCCTCTGCTTAACTGGTTTTCCAGTTCTTCCTGCTTTTGATGATCTCCTTGAGGTCACTGACATCAGTCCCCTACTGAAGCTTTACTGCATGCTCTTTACCTAAGGTAGCCATTACTGATTCTTTCTGATTTTGGGGGGGATCAGTTTTGTATCATTGTTGCATATATATATATATATATATATATATATATATATATATATATATATGTAAAATTTTTAATTCTGCTTCAGTTTGGGTCCTGGGTCTGTGTGCTTGATCCCTGAATACTTTCTCCACTTATTTTGTGTATTTCTTTCCTAAACTTGCCCTCTGTTTGATTTGTTTATGATTTTGAACTTTCAGATGTTCATATTTGGGTAGATTTTTTTTTTTTTTTTCTGTTCTGAAAAGTTGCTCAGATATATGTCTAGATTTTGGTCTTTCTTTTAGGACTGCGAATCTCTCAACGTCCTCTCTATTTTATCACTGTTAAAACAGGAAAGCATTTTAACCTACATCGTGTGGAACAAAAATCCAACTGAGTAAATTTGAAGATCTAATTGGTTTTATTAAACAATTCATGAGTCAGGCAGCATCCTATCTGGCAAGTAGAGGAGAGCTCTGAAGAGTTGTACAAAATAGAAGATGTTTATAGGAAGGAGGGTGGGGCAAGAGAGTTATTAGCAAAAGAAAAGAGAATTGTTTCAGGTAAGATCACCTTCTCTTAGGGGGAAGGGTAGGGGATCTTATTGGGTAGATTACTTAATCATCCTTTATTTAGATGATGGAGAGTCCACTGGACAGATTTCCCTCACTGATGCTGATCAGAAAATTCCTGACTGACTGGTTAGGACTACATTTCTGTGAGAGGTTGAAACTATAGTTAGGTTAAGGTCTTAAGCCCTGGATCTGGTGAGTTGGCCTAAGAGATACCATTTTGGGCCTGTGGTTTCCTGTTTAACAGTGGTACCAAAGATGTACAAAGAGGAGCATTCTTGTATCCTGAAATCATGTAAAATCTCCTTTGGAACCAGAGCTTAAATATCACCTAAGAAATTCTCCGGAGAACTGAACATTTTTTTGTGTATACTGGAGTATTCTTAATATTCAGTTAATATCAGTTAAAGATTGATTATTCATCTTCTGTTTTTTTTTTTAAATTTGTTTTAAGGGTTGAATACCCAGAGGAATAAATGAATAACAAATACTTACTCCTACAATGCAGCATCAATGGACTCTGAATAGCAGCCAGATAATTGATCATTTCAGACTATATTTTCTGAGTTGACCCTGAGTGTTTCTAGATTACATAATTGATTAAAGGAAGAACCCTGTACATTCATAGGACAAGATAGTATCTATTATATAAAGGCCTTTTAGTCATTCCTGTTAATTTTGGGGGGGAGTGTGGGGGACAATAATATTTCTAAAACTTGCGGTATTCATGTGGTATTAATTAACCCTCATGAGAAAAGCACAATATACGGAACAATCTTTATGTTATCATCTTTAGTTTGTCAGGTTGTTGACACGGGTTATTTTGCAAAAAAGAGTATGTGTGAGAGGGTGGAATTCATCCTGGCAGAAAGATGTAGTATGTTCTAGATTGTACTTTGGGAACATGTTATCTTGCACGCACACTTAAGCAGATACTATGTTTTAAGATGAAAAGTAACAGAAAAAGGAAGAAAATGTACATACAGAATAAATATAACATTTGCCTTGGCTTCACCTTCTGGAAATCTGAACAGCTCAATGTTCATTCTAACGTTACTCTCGGCATCTCTGAACTTACCATCTTTCCTGATCCTGTGGTGGCTCCAGTGGTGTGAAAGTGTTGGTTATCCTGGCAAGGCCTGTCATTGGGATTTTAGTTATTGTCTAAATATTTACTTTCAGCTATAAGCAAGCAGTCTAGAGGTAAGTTGAGCTGCTCTTGTTTTTGTATATTGAAATGCTATCTGCTAATTGAGGTATTCATGATTTCCAGAGAAGGGATGTTGTAGCAATTAGCAAGGACAGTGAAAGCTGTTGATTTTTGTATCAAAACTGTGAAGAACTGATAAGCGTCTGAATAAAGAGAGAAATGCACGGATAACCAATCCAAATATTATGACAGTGTATGCTATCTAGATCAATGTTTGTCAAACTACCACGGGGGCCTGCTATACCGTGATTTTAAGAGTTTAAAAAAAAAGAAATACAGGCCCAGGGTGGAGTCACTGGCCCCCAGGACCGCAAACCGAGATTTAATTGCAATTTCAACTTCTCCCAGGAATAGAATTTTAAACGAGTCTGGAATTTCTTGGTCACCACCAGGGAGGTACACGGCCTGATGAGACCTCCTACCTTTCCCTGAGGGAAGGTAACCTCGCCTGAGATAATCCTTTCTTTTCTTTTGCTGTAAACCTTCTTATCCCACCCAGTTTCTGCTTATAGAATCCTTCCACTTTGTCCAGCTCCTCAGAGCTCCTTCCTATTTGCCACGTGGGAGGCTGTCTGATTCACGAATTGGTGAATAAAGCCAATTACATCTTTAAATTTTACTCAGTTGAATTTTGTTTTTTTAACATAAGAAATACAGATTTGGTTTTCATCTTCATTTCTGGCATGAAGCTCCTAAAACTTTTGAAATCTCCTAAGTGAGGAGAGGAACAAAGGTGCCTTTTGTTGAAGAGGTGATTTTCAGACCCCACCTTAGGCTAGGGGCTGGTTGCCAGGGGGGCCCCCGACCATCTGATAAGGGGTTGGAACTTTCAGTCCCACCCCTTCACCTCAGGGAGGGGAAAGGAGCTGGAGGTCGAATGAATCCCAGCAGCCAGTGATTTAATCAATCGTGCCTCTATATGAACCCTCCATAAAAACCCGGAAAGATGAGATGTCCCCATCGCGGTGAACACATGGAGATTTGGGGAGAGCGGAGCGCCACAAGGTTCCACATCCTTTCCGCTTTCTTTGCCCTGTACATCTCTCCCACCTGGCTGTTGCTGAATTCTATCCTTTTGTAATAAACTGGTAATCTAGTAAGTACAAGATTTCTTTTGAGTTTTGCAAGCTGTTCTAGTAAATTAAATGAGCCCACAAAAGGGGTCGTTGGAACCTCTAATTTATAACCAGTCGTTCAGAAGTAAGGTAACATCCTGGGCTTGAGACTGGCATCTGAAATGGCAGTGGAGAGGGTGGGCAGTCTTACAGGACTGAGCCCTTCACCTGTGGGGTCTGACACTATCTTCAGGCACACAGTGTCAGAATTGAGTTCCATTGTAGCACACCCAGCTGGTGTCTGGAGAATTGCTTGATTGTTTTGGGAGCATCACGTGCATAGACACACATTGGAATTGGATGTGGTTACTGAAGAGGGAACCAAAGGCAAGCTGAGGACAAAGCACAGCTGACCGCCCCCTCCCCCCAGGTGGGATATGTGTGACATTCCTGAGACATGCCTCTGGCACTCCTGGTTGCCTAAGAACAAAGGAAAGGAAAGAACACAGGGTTAACTGGTAGAGATCACAGTCCTGCAGGACATGAGTCTCCACCCGTTTACAAATGTCTTAGTAAATTGCAAGAACAAGGCAATCTTATCAATAGCCTAACCTCCAGAAACCTATAGACTTAGTTTCCTGGAGCCCCAACATCACCCTCCCCTCCATACTGATGTAGGGAACAAAGGCAAGAAGAAAATGTAGATAAAATTAAATTTCTTTATAACTTGCAGCCCACTGACAAATACTTTAGGCAAACACAGGGTATAACATTCCTCCCGGAACTCCCTACAGTCTTAACGTTAAGGCTTTGCTAGAGGGAAGAATAACTTCAGCTCAACAATAGCCAAGGCCTCCAGTGTCTTATGAGTCCTCTTTAGCATATGAGAGTCCTTTTGGAAACCTCCTTCTTTCCTTACCCCTCACCCCCCAACTCCATAGTATATACTCAGTCACTCCTTGCCCCAGTGTGTCTCTTTCTGCCCATGGATCCTGTCTCCTGTGCTTTAATAAAATTACCTTTTTGCACAAAAGGCATCTCAAGAATTCTTTCTTGGCCGTCAGCTCCAGACCTCCATCGTTACTTGAAAATTGCATCAGGTTCACTAAATTAGAACTCAAAGTGCAGGTTGTTGTTAAAAATCAGATTCTAATTTAGTGGGTCTAGATTGGGGCCTGGCAATCCTTTAAGTCAGCTGCTGGGAAATGCCAGTGTTGGCCACAGGATCTAGATAACTTTAGGATAAATATAGTGTGCCTTTTGAGCCAACAAATATTTTCCAAAATTTAAATATTGGTATACGGTGATGGGGAAATGTTAGGGTTCAGAGTTAACAGCCAAGAAAGAATTCTTGAGAAAAAGGTGGTTTTATTAAAGCACGGTGGGGGATGGGACCCGTGGGCAGAAAGAACTAGGCTGGGGTTGTGACAGGTGACTGATTATAGGCAGTCAAGTTGGGAGGGGGTTAGAGATGGAAAAACTTCCAAGGTATTTTGGAAACACAGGGCTAGCTATTGTTAGGAAAAGGTCATTTATTACCTTTAGTAAAAATGTAATCATGAGACCTCTCAGGTGTCTATCAGTGGGCTGCAAGCTTGGAGGATGATTGCTAACATATTTTGGGGAGTAGGGATAAAGGAAGTTTCCAAAGGAATTTCTGTAAGTTTAAAGTAGACTCAGAGGATCCTGAGGGGTTGGGCTAAGATTGCCTTTTGCCCTTAGGAAAAGCTGAGCTCCCAGAGGGTCAATTTGCCTGTTTTAAGGACTTGTCAATGGGCTGTAGGCAGTAAGGAAATTAAAAAAAAATTTTTTTGCCTTTGTTTCCCACATCATAAGGCAAAAAAAAAAAAAAAAAAAAGTTTGGTTTATATATTTTAATCTTTGTAGAATTGTTTATGTTCTAGCCTACAGAATACTAAATCACAGCTTTTAATTTTGATTATTCATTTCGATTAGATACGAGTATTTCAAGGAAAATTCTACATGAGATTTCCCTACATCTTCTGAGAATGAAGTATAATTGAAATGTTAAAATATTAAAATTCAGTATCAGCAAATGATTTAGGGAAAAAAACCCAAAATGCATTTTCCTTTCACTGTAAGAGTTTCACAACAACAGACCTTAGAAAAGTACTTAAGAATGATACTGCCTTTGGGGCGCCTGGGTGGTTCAGTCGGTTGAGCCTCCGGCTTTGGCTCAGGTCATGATCTCATGGTCCATGAGTTTGTGCCCCGCATCGGGCTCTGTGCTGACAGCTCAGAGCCTGGAACCTGCTTTGGATTCTATGTCTCCCTCTCTCTCTGCCCCTCCCCCACTCATGCTCTGTCTTGGAAATAAATAAACATTAAAAAAAAATTAAAGAAAAAAAGAATGATACTGCCTTATAATTTTGACTTTATAAAAAATGTATGTTGAAATTAGTGCTATGGAATCTTAGGCTGAATAATATTTTTGGGAAAAAATATTTTTGAGATTTTCCCAAGGTATATATTTTCTTCCAGAGAATATTTATATTAATTTTAACTTAAAGTTTTCCCCCTGTGTTATGTTCTTCTGTTCCCCCAAAGGGTTAATGATGTAATTAATGTGCAGTTTCTGTGTCTTGCATATTAGACATTTGGACATAAAAAATGAAAAATCTTTTTTAAGGTTGATAATAGATCATTTTAATGATGAAACCCACCACGAATCTACTTTACTCTTCTGAAAGACTTCTGGAACTCACACGGTGAACAATATTGTAAATCAGGTGGAAAAAATACATTTGTAGAAAAAAAATCCATAAAGAAAAGTGATTACAATTGCCAGTGACAATGGGAAAAATACAGGGAAGTCTCTGAGTGATTTAGTAATTATGTACATTATGATTTTTATTCTGACCCTTCAGTTTTATGTTCAGGGCATAATTGTAGCACACAGTGGAGAAACAGAATTATTGTCTATAATCAGTAAGATAGTGAGCTAATTAAATCATTCTTTAGCCAAGGACAGACTACATGACAAAGAGAATTTTGAGACTTCTTTTTCATATGCTTATATAAGATGTTCCAAATGAGATGAAATAGTGTTTATCACCTTAAATGGTGCTTAAAAGAACATTAATATTGCACACAGCAGATAATACCAATATAGTAGGACATCCGATTGTTTGCAGGTTGTTAATCCTCTTGCTGGAATTTGCTGCCGAAGTAACCAGACTCATGCATGTATTTCTTCCCTCATTTCTGCTTCCTGTCGTTCTGTTCTAGCACAGATGCCGAACTTGGTGTGCGTACAGTGAAATCTGAGGGGTAGATCTTAACTCACTCCTCTTGAGAGTCATTAACGCTGGTCCATTACCATCTGATATTTAAGAACAAATTTTTCTCAAGTGATTGAACGAAGCAACACGTGTGTGCAAATGTATTATTTTCTGTATTCCAATGCTTTGACAATGGGGCCCTGCTGACCCTCAAAGGACTGACTTTCTCAGGGCCAGCCAGTTAATTTCTTGAGATAGCAAACAAATCACCGTAAGTCTGCCTTCCAGATGCAAACCAACCAGTCCAGAGCCCACACCCCCAATCACCTCTTTTGTCAGGCCCTCACACTCCAGGCTACTCTCCACCTGCTTAAATCACCCCAGGCCCAACTACCAGACAAGGAGGGGCAGATCTCAGTGCCTAGAGCCTGTAGAAATCACTCAACTAGCCAATTGTAAGCCTGTTCACCTTGCCTCGCCATTTCTTTCCTTGAAAACCAGAATAAAGACTCTTGCCCCCATTTCTCACTTCTCCCTCCCGATTGACCCTCGTGCTTCTCCTGGTGGCCTTCTGTGGTGTGGCGTGCTCCCTCTTCTTGGGATCCGTGAGTATAACAAACTACGTTTTCAGTTGTCTGATGTGTTGGCCTCACCATACCTAAATAATAAGAAAACTCTATATTGTAAACAGCAAAGAGAGTAAGGATTCGTTTGCTATAAAATTGAGGATGGAAATCTTAAGTCCATCTCTGAAAATATTCAGAAAGCATCATGTGAAGTTTCAGCTTGTGAGATGGCCTCACCGGAGATGCATCAGTGCCAATGACCACATTTTTAAGTCAAGAGTTAAAGACGAGATGCCTTTTCCTTAGGTGCTGATAGAGAGGAAGAGAAGCTGGCCCCAGTGGTGATGCAGTTTTCTGTGTAACACTTTGTCAGCTTGCAGAACAACTTGCTTTTCACCCACATGGACCTAGGGAGCATTTACTTGGTTTTGCAGCTGTTCGGGTTTCATGACCCCATGAGCAATCTTACAGGACAGGCTGCTGAAAAAGTCATCTTCTGTGCCAAAACCTCAACCAGGAAACATTTGTCCACATAATTTCTGATAGGGAGATAATATTTTTTAAAATTTAGATTTATTCATAGCCATCAGGACTTTATTCTGTCGTAGCGATATTTCACGTTGGCCTCAGCTTCAGTTGAATCTTGATGGTAACTACGGCCATTAGACGTTGATGGAAATGTCTTTAGTTCACTTCAAGTCCTGGCCTTACAGTATAAGTACATATTAATGACTGCTGTCAAGTTATTTTTTTTTATACAGTAGATTTCCCTATATGCGTCGCAGGTAAATTTAACATAAACATACTAAAGTTGAATGACTGAATGAGAAGGGATAAACAAGAGTCATCAAGGAGATTTGTACCCAAATAAAAAATGGATTGGTAATATCTAATACTCTCTTGGAAAAGTTGCTTAAAATATTGCTCAGAGGATAAGTGTGCAAGAAAATGAATAACACTAATTTACCCCTGGTACATGCCCTTTTTTCGTGAAGATATAATAGTGATTTATTGGAAGTGAATACAGAAAACTTCCCCCCTCATTATTGATATCACTCAAAACATGCAATAAGACATAGGCCAACATGTTTGGAGTTTCCAAATGGGCATTAAGTCCTAAATTTCTATTTTCTGACCTTAAATTTCACCTGCATGTCCAGGTTGATTTGCTTCCTTCTTTGCTGAACTGTCTTCTCAGAGGTACACAGATATGATTCAAAGTTGGTTTCGGTTGAGTTTAATGTTTCCTTCTCAATCTTAACCACCCTCTTGTGCCTACAACATTAGTGAACCTCCTGATCTGTACTGTTCCCCAGGCTAAAAATCACTTCAGTGGCCTTGACCTCTTCTCCCCTCAGTGCAATGAATCTCCAAATTCTGGTGACAGGTCTTCTGTCCAGCTCAGAATTTTCACTTCATTGTGATCTTCATGCACTTCACATAGCTTCGAGCCACGTCCAACTTGGAAGGCTTGTGTTGCCTTCCTGGCTATTTCCCAAACCTCTAGTCTCTCTCTACTCTGTTTCATTCAGAAGTAGTTCAACAAATAAGTTTTGTTGCTATCAAATGCTCTCTTAAAAACACATGTCTGCTTTTGCTGCTTACCGGTTTTAAGTCCTCTGACAGCTTCCGACTGCCCATGGGAGAAAAAAAATCCAAATTTCCTAGCATGGCATATAAGTAGGGTCATTATATAATTTACCACCCAACCTGGAACATTTTGGACAGGTTAAGGGAGGCTGCTATGGTCTGACTGAATGTTTGTGTCCCTCCCCAAAATTCATCCATTGAAATCCCGACACCTGATAGGATGGCATTAGGAGGTGAGACTTCTCAGAGGTAATTAGGTTGCGAGGGTGGAGTCCCCATCCATGGCATTAGTACCCTTATAAAAGAGGCCCACTTATGAGTGCTCTTATAAAAGATATCTCTAGTTCCTTCCACCATGTGAAGAAGCAAGAAGTCTGTGACCCTCACCTTACCATGCTGCATGCTGGCACCCTGATCTCAGACTTCCAGGCTCCAGAACTGTGAGAAGGACAATTCTGTTTGTTGTTTATAAGCTACCCAGTCTGTGGTATTTTGTTATAGCAGCCTAAACAGACTGAGACAAAGTCCTATTAATAATGATGCTGGAACCACAGGGACTGCCTGGCAAACCAGAAAGTACAGTCACTCGTCATGTAATTATCATCATTTTGTAAATACGGCTTAGATTTCGAGCCTCATCCCTTGCGAAACTGTGCCATACACCTCGTTCATCCACTAGTTATTTTTTTAACAAGTAAGTTCTGGGAATCCACTCCCTGGTAATTACTATTCTAGACAAAAATCATTATACCTGTAGAACTTCGTTTTTAGCATTGGAGACTTACAACAAATGAGTGGGAGATACCATGTCAGACAGTGAGAAAATAAGGGAGGTTGATGAGATAAAGTGCCAGGGAGGGGAGCTGAAATTTTAAATAAGATGGTCAGTGATGGTCTCCCTGAGAAAATGTCGTTCAAGCAAATTTGGAAAGGGGCACCTGGGTGGCTCAGTCGGTTAAGTGTCAGACCCTTGCTATTGGCTCAGGTCACAATTAAGCCCCGCATCGGGCTCTGCGCTGGCTGTGAGGAGCTTGCTTGGGATTCTCTCACTCTCTGTTCTTCCCCCTCTCACCCTCTTTCTCTTAAAATAAATATAAATAAACTTCAAAAACAAAAGAAACTTTTGAAGGAGGTTAAAGTTGGACTCCTGTGTTTGTAAGGGGAAAACATTTGAGGCATAGTGAACAGCAGGAGTCAAGGTGCAAAGGCTGGGCTCTGCTTAGTGCATTGAAGAAGCAAGAACTTGATTGGGGATAGAGGTTTGAAGTTGGGTGGGTGCGAGGAAATGAGGCCACAGAACCTAGAGTAAGGGTTTTAGCTTTTATTCTAAGATGGGAGTCCACTCCAGGGTTTGGAGAAGAGTGAAAATCTGACTTACATTTTAATTGGATCTCAGGTTGCTATGTTGATCACATCCTACGTAGGAGTAGGGATGGGCAAGAGTTGAAGCAGGGAGACCAATTAGAAGGCGATTGACTATTGCAGTGAGGTATTGGTGACAGCGATGGAAATTATGACACATTTCAAAGGTGGAATTTACTAATTTTGCTGAATGATTGGTGTGAAATGTAAATAAAAGAGTGGTGTTAAGGATGATTCAAAAGTCTATGATGAGCAACAGGAAAGATAAGACAGTTTTTTTTTTTAATGTTTTATTTATTTTTTTATTTTGACCGAATGAGAGAGAGAAAGGCAGAGAGAGGGAGAGAGGGAATCCCAAGTAGGCTCCACGCTGTCAGCCTGTCAATACAGAGCCTGATGCAGGGCTCCATCCAGGAACCGTGAGATCATGGCCTGAGCCAAAACCAAAAGTTGGACCCTTAACTGCCTGAGCACCCAGGCGCCCTGACAATACAGGCTTAAAATGAGATAAAATACACTACAGGAGAGGTGGGTATGTGAGGCATGATCAGGGGGTTAATTTTGGACTTTTTATATTTGAGATGCTCATCCAAGTAGAGATGTTGATTAAGCAGTTGGACATGTAAATCCAGAAGTCTGGGCCAGAGTTTTACATTTGGTGGTTGTCAGGATCGTAGAGGGGTATTTAGAGCCATGAGACTGGGTGAGATTATGAAGGGGATGAACATGCGCAGCCAAGGGAAGAGGACTAAAGACTGAATTCTGGGCACTCCATGTCCAAATACCTGTTGTATCCTAACTGCAACATGACTCTCCCTTTTCTTTACCCTCAAATACTTCTTTCTCCAGGGACTACTTCTCTTTGTTCTTTATCCTATGGGGTTTTATTTATTCTTTTGGAACTTCTCGGAACCCCCGGCTTGAGGTAGTAGCCATATCTATGTTCTTCTTGTCATACTACTTTGGAATTGCTTCCTTACAGGTTTTTATTTTTTTTTTATTTTTTTTTATTTTTTTAATTTTTTTTTATTTAAAAAAATTTTTTTTAACATCCTTACAGGTTTATCATACTTATGATCCTTGAGAACAGAGATTACTTTGCATTTCCAGGACTCAACACATAGAAGACATTCATTAATACATTAACACATATTGCACAAATGAATATGTAGTTTAGCTCATGTAATGCATCTGCTTATCAGACAGTTATAATGAAAAACCAGAACCAAGTTTTTGAAGATGTGATCCGGAATGTATTTTCAATGATATTAACTATTTGAAAGATGATGGTCTTGTGCTACTGTAGAAAAAGCCTTATGTATAGAACAAGAAAGCTTCAGGTGAATTTTGCTCCTCTAGTCACCTTTTATTTGGCCATCTGCAAGTAGTTTTACATCTTCAAACCTGTGTTTTTTTTTGTTTTTTTCTGTGAAATGGAATTCAAAATTTTTAATCACCATACTGGAGCATGTACATGAAAACACTTTGTAAACTGTTAAATACTATTAAATATAAGATGTTATTATTTTTCTGCTTGGAAAGACATCCATTATGAACCTATCTTCGCCCCAGGTATTGAGTGTTAAGATAAGACCTGTTTAGGATTAGTGTGCTGTGTTCCAACATGCCATTATAGCTGACGCAGCATATGGCAGTTGAGTTTCTATTATGGCAAATCTCCTTTCATTTCACGGACTGTAATGCTCTACCTGCCTGCTATTACATTTTATATGGTGTCAGTTACAGCCTCCAGAGCAAGCTATCATAGTGATGTCAGATGCAGATTAAAAGAAGGTAGTACTGGCTTTGAATAAAAGAGATTGTAATGTTCACGAGTTGGATGCTTGAGTTGGAACATGTTTTTCTCCCTTGTGGCTCACCAGCATCCATTCTGAACATATGCTGGCTCTAGTCTGTGATCCCCTGTTGGAAATCAGAACACATGCTGCTTTATAGAGTTGGGTGACATCAGGGAACTAACTGGCTTCTCTTTCGTATTTGAACTACATAGGGGTTATCTTTAAACTCTCTCTCTATGTCTGGTCTGCCTGCACCTAGAGCAGGCATCTGCCTTCAGGAATGAAAGCTCCTATGGTTTCCCGAGCTTCTGTGAGGCTCCTTTTTCTCTTGAATTCAGTTCCACAAGGACTCCTTGCATCTGCTGCTTTTTGTTAGCACCATGGAAAAGTATGATCTTGTTTTGTCCAAGCTTTTCTGGTAGTTATGGAGAGGAAGATCTTTCTTAAACTTTGGTATGCTAGCTGAAAGTAGAAATTGCTTCGTACAGTTCTTTATTCCCATTCTACCTGCAAATAAACTGGGAAGTTTTTGGAATTTTCTGAACTTTTCAATTTAATGACTGTGACTGTTTTGATTTTGCTGTATTTCTTGGTACAAATGAATTCTCTGCTGGGGAAAACTCAGAACTGTGGAGCAGAATGTAAGAAAGTATCTGGTCCAATTAGTGACTCTTGTCTATGTGTCTCAGTAATGTAGGGGTCACAGGCATGATTCTTACTTGGGGGGATGGAGTATAATGTATTCCATGACCATGGCTTGGCTTCCAGTCCAAATTAATCACCTTTGATTTGCATGTTACAAAGGGAAGAAATATGTGTTAATCATTCCAAATCCCCTGTTGCTTTTAGAAATAGTTATTCAAGTATATGTTCTACTGATGGCTTATTTCCATCATACTTTTAAAAAGGAAAAACTATGTAAATCCTAATAGAACTAGATAAAGCTGTTCAAAACATGCCGCATGCCTTTCTAGAAAAATGTTTTTAATTCCCAGAATTTTAGAAACATTAATAGGGAGCATGTGAAACCATTCTGTAAGTGAAGAATTCTGAAAGTTGAATCAATTTTATTTCTCATTTTCCACAATGCCTTCATAATCCTGGGGAAAAGTATTTTTAAGTATTATACTTTGATCTTTCAAAAATAAAATAATACATAAAGCGTTTCATTAAAAACTACCTTATTCATATTAACAGTAACCTATTTATTTTCATCCCCAGAATTTTCTAAATGCATCCTATTTGTATTCCATGATTGCTAAACTAGAACTAATATTCAAATCCAACTGTTAACATTTCTATGGCATATTAGCATACATTTTGCCTCAGGTAAAATGTAGCAAAGCTAATAACTATTTCCTTCTAAAAGTTTCATAATCCCAAAGGTCCTTATTAACATTCTCTGTCCTTAATGCTATGAAAAATCAAATAATACCGTTTTAGTTGGTTTTCTAGCCCATATTTATTTTACTCTTGAAGTGCCACAGGCCATAAAGACATGTTGTTCTTCTCTCTCTCTGAATGTGTAATCGGTTTTAATATACCGAATGATAACCATAGCTAACGTTTAACAGTGTGATAATTACCATTTCTAGACACTGTTCTCAATGCTTTACTTGTATTAACTTATTTAATCCTTAACACTTACCGTTCTTATCCTCAATAGCAGATGAAGTAACTGACTGACAGAAGTTGCGCTCATCGAAATTTACACAAATAGTAAAAGCCAAAGCTTGGATTTGAACTTTGGCAGCCTGGCCCTCAAGTCAGTGATAATAGAATACTGATACAATTTAGTATCCAAACTGGAATACCCTTGAGAGTAAAGGATAGTAATATTAATAATTACACCAGCCCAAAAAGGTACATGGTCCTCCTAGCTTTTAATTGTGAATGCACTGTGATTGTGATATTTCTCAGTAAAACAACACATTTAAGATGCATTGAATTTATGATTACATTTTTTCTTCACTTGAGTAACGACTGTATTTGGTTCAGTTGCCAAAAGATGAATGATGTTTGGTCACGGAAAAAGAGAAACAGAATGAAGGACAGGAATTTGGAGGACACGTTGAGAAGCGTGAAACATTTCTTCCTAGATTTACCACTGGAATGGATTTTGAATGATAGAAATACATAAAACAATTACATGAAGGATGGATAGGTATTCAATAATATTCAAAATATTATGAATAGCAGCAAGTTAGATAGATGAGATATTCCAAAGAGAAAAAATAAATTATGAGCTTTGATTGTGTTTTCGATACATGGGTTGATCGCTTTTCTCATTAATTAATTCTGTAGATTTGATGACACATCTGGCCTAATCACCACTGTGTGTTGTTTTGAAAGGAGGTAGACACAGACATACTCCTGCCTGGGTGGCTTTATGCATTAACGTGAATACTGGTCAATTTGATGTGTTACACTGTAATGAGGAAGAAGCTGAATTTATGGGCTTAGGTAAAATAACAGGATGGTGAAAGAGACAATGGTTTGTTGGAGTAGCTCTCATGAAGACATGTGTTCACATGGGAACATTTCCTGTTAGAGACACCTAGCAGAAGGTATCGCACTGCTGGTTATGTATGACAAAATCTGAGAAGTATGTTTCATAAAAATACAAGTTATTATTTTAGACTGAAGGTTTATTTGGGGGAAACCCAAGTTAGCAGGTGAGGACCTGAAAACTTCCTTTAACTGATGTGGCAAAACGTTTTTTTAAGAAGACATCACAAAATAATGAAAAGCTTCTATACAAACTGATGGAAGGATGAGAGACAGACTGTGTATGAGACACTCTCTACCCATTCCTGGCAGTTGAGCTATAAATTGGAGTTGGAGCTCTGAATGACATCCATCCTCCCTTGTCACCACCTGAAACTTCACCTGCTGACTGCCAGGCATTCCGATTTTGACGGGAACTCTTGGGGCGGGGGGTGCTGTGGATGTGGCCTTGACCGTGGCTATGTTGTGGCAGGAGTGACCCAGGACCAGGCTCTGGATTAAGGCTCTGGATATGGTGGTGGCTGTGGACTGAGCTATGGCCGTGGATACAGGTGTGGCTCTGGTTACTTTCCCTACTGATCCTCATATATCCAAAGATGTCAGTCACCTTGCTGCTAATTTTGGACTCTCACCGTTTTTATGCCACTTACTAGTGTCCTGCAATGAATTTCAAGAAGCCTGCGTTGATTTTTCCTTACACTTATCTTCATCCCCTTTGGACAGCAGCAGACAACACGACATTGCAATTTACCCTTCAGCCTCTGGGGCCGTTTCCAAAATTTTGATACAATCAATTTTTAAGCATTTGCTCTTCTGTTAAACCATACCATTCTAACATCTCTATGGAGTTTATGTCTTGTAACACAGCTCCTAAATAAATACATTTAAATTCACCTCTCAGGATATTTTTCTGTTTCTGTTTGTCAGAAACTTTATGATTCTTTTTACCATTCATAAACCAGGCCACACTTAAGAGTTGTAATGGTCCAGAACAATCTGTCTACCTAGAGAGCCGGACACAGGAGCAAACAAGGATTAGACCAAATAAAAGAGCTTATGTTGTTTTGGTCTCTGCTTCCAATATTTTATGGCTTTTATGCCCAATTTTTAAGTTTCAAGTCCTATAAAGCAACATCTTTTGGGAAATTTCCTTCTTACTCTTGATTTGTGATAATATAGAACAATTGTTTTCTTCCTACCATGATGTTTATAAAGATCATAGGCTTTTTTATTCCTGCAACACATGAAAATATTATTGTGTTCATCAATTGCCATTACCTGACTTATCTTGAGCACCGTTATGAAATAAACCGTAGGGACCTTCCTGGTAATTTAGAAAGTATTTTTAACTTTGTGGCTCAGGTACAACGTTCACACTTGAAATATAGCTTATAATTCAGTGAGTCTAGATAGGAAACTCTTCGGGCAGGGAAGCCCAGATCTTGGAAAAAATAAATAAAATGGGAGATTCTGCTTATGAAAGAACAAAATGCCATATTAAAAGTAAAATGTAAGAAGGAGTTTTCTTAAGTCTTTCAAAAATGATGTGTTCCAACAAACAAATTTTGCAGCATAAGTTCACTTAATAACCAAAAGTTTGTACGTATAGTGCCAACCATTGAGGCTAATTTTTTTGTTTGTTTGATTTTTTTCCACTTCTACCATTTGGTTTACTGTCTTATTATCTCTTTAGATTTTTTTAAATGTTTATTTATTTATTTTGAGAGAATGAGAGAGAGCACGCATGCAGGGGAGGGGGAGAGGTAGACGGAGAGAGAACCCCAAGCAGGCTTCATGCTGTCACCACAAAGCCCGATGTGGGGCTCGAACCCATGAACCGTGAGATCATGACCTGAGCTAAAACCAAGAGTTGGACACTTAGTTGACTGGACCACCCGGGTGCCCTTTTCTTTGGATTTTTGAGTAATTATTATATATGTAAATTTGAAAAATGAAAGGGTGTAAGGTCCAAATTTATAGTCATCAAGAGCCTTAAAGCTTTTCTTTTATCTAGAGGCTCTGTAAAGTCAGAGATTATGTCTTGTTTCTTACACATCTTTGTATTTCCAGCCCCAGAACTGTGTCTGGCATGTAAGAACTCAATCCATTTTTTTGAGATAAATCATGTATGATTTTTTTTATTACAATGATGCAAATTATATTGTCTTCAATTTTTAATACTAAACAGATTTGCAAAAGATATTTCAATTTATCCTCGTAATAATCTAATGAAATAGGCAATATTGGCCTTAACATCTGACTTTTTAAATCCCCACACTGCACTGTCCCCTTCCCCTCATTCATTTTAAAAATGAAGAAACTATATCTCACTGAGTTTAAATGACTTATATAATATCATATAAAATGACCTGCAGCTTCAATGTGACTTTCTGATCTCCAAAGCCATGGCCATTTCCCTGTATGATTAATTACTATGAATTCCAAGATATTGTTTAATATGTTTCAAAAATATTACAATAATAATTCTTTGTGCTGATTCCCCCCCCACACACATTTTAATCTTAAAAAATTTTGCATTTTATCTTTAGTCCTCTGCACAAAATTCAATGGTCATTGAAAAAAAGAAAATGAATAAATTTAAAAGGTAAAATACAATAAAACACATGATAGAATCCTTATAAAAATATTGATGTAAGTTGAATATTTTGTGAACTGATATATCCTTTTCATAGGTATAAAAGAACACTGAATTCAACAAATTATGACAGAATACCTGGATATCCACATGCAAAAGAATGAAGTTAGGCCCCTTCCTATTACCATGTACAAGTCGATTCTAGAGCTAAATATCACAGCTAAAAGTATAGAAGAAAATATAACAGTAAATCTTCATGACATTAAGGCAAAACCTAATAATAGTTATGATAATAAAGGCACAAGTGACAAAAGAAATAAATAGATAAATTGGACTTTATGAAATTAAAAACCTCTGATTCAATGGACATGATCAAGATAACTTACAGAATGGGATAAAATATTTCAAATCATAGATCATATGAAGGAATTTTTCCAGAATGTATAAGGAACTCTTACAACTCAATGACCCAACTCAAATATGGGCATAATGTTTGATTGATTACAAATAGAATCTGTTTATACAAATGACCAATAAACACGTGAAAAGATGCTCAAAATCATTAACCATCAGAGAACTGCAAATCAAAATCCCAATGAGACATTTACTTCACAGCCAGTAGGTTAACTATAATAAAAACGTCAGGTAATAAGTGTTGGTGGGGATGTACCGAATTTGGAATCTTCATTCAATGCTGGTAGGAATGTAAAACGAGGCTGGTATTTTGGAAAATATTCTGGCAGTTTCTTAAAAATTTTAAACATGAAGATACCATATGACCTGGCCATTTAACTCCTAGGTAAATATTCAAGAGAAATGAGAACATATGTCCACACAAATGCTGGTATGTACTTGAACTACACAGCAGTATTCAGATTAGCCAAAAATTAGATACAAACAATATGTCTGCCAATTTATGAAAGGATAAGTAAATGTGATCTATCCATAACATGGAATACTATTTAGCAATAAAAACAGAATAAAAAGTATTAATGCGAGAGGTTACAATTGTGCCCCTACTGGCCACGTGAAGCATTGTGTATGTACCTGAGCATTGAAACCCGTGAGAAGACTCATGATGAGCTATACTTTAAGGTAGGCAGCAAGAGGATGTGTAATGATTCTTCCTGTACTGTCTATGACACTTGGTAAACGAGCCCAATTTTTGCCTCTTCTAAGGTTGTTTTAGGCTCATTGTTAATATGAAAATTTAGATTTTACAGGAGTTAATTCTTCCTACATGGAAGGTTGGGATGCCCCACATCCCCATAAAGTCCTTGGTATACTCCTCTTTTTTTTTTCTTTTGTCTGTATTCAGGTGTTTCTTGGGTCTCTGCAATTCTTGCAAAAGCTTGTGTTTTTCATCAACAAGGAGATACTGAAGAAATCAGGACAGACTATTAAATAATACGGTGGTTCCTAAGATTGCACGAAGGAGAGGTCTCATTTCGTTAGCTATTGTTGGCATTATTATCATTTGATTTCCAAGACAGTTCATTGGGTAGCATTGACTCAACAATAAGGCTGTTGGTTAAAATCCTGTGTTTTGGTGGAAAAATTTCCCTTTATTTATTCATTTTATGCATGCCTATATTTCAGTATGTCTGTGTCCATAGATCATCCTTCACTTATTGTGGACTGAATACCAAATGAAGTTTTCTCTTCTGAAAAAAAGAAAAAAAAAGATATGTGAGATTTATGAAGATATGTGAATACTTTTTGATTCCCTCCTCAGCATTAAACTGGAGTTCTTAAATTGCCAATAAAATCAGAGAGTGCTTAATCAGATGTAATGGTGTGGTGCTCAATTGATTGCATCAATCAATGGCCTGAGGGGTCCCTGGAAAGTGGAGTGTTATGGTTACTCCATCACATGGTCTGACTGATTTTTCTGGGGGGAGGAAGACCATGATAAATATTTGAAAATTAGAAATTTTAGCAAATGTAGATACTGTGTGTAAGAAACGTCCAGATGTTTGAAGTAGCTAGAATACTGTCTAATTCTTTTTTCTCATCTCAGATAAGACATTTGATCATGTAAAGACATCGTCTGGGTATTTTCCTAGTTTAAATTGATGAAATACTCAAACCTTTCAATGAGCTGGGTTATATGAAGTGCTGATGAGAGGTATATTTTTGTATTCATGTCAATTTATCTTATGTTTAATCAAGCATTTACTTTGTGATATTTATTACCTGAAGTAATAGTTCACAACTTAAAACCTAGGTAGGGAGATAAAATCTTGCTAGTGTCATAGGGATAGAAACAAAAATACTTACTAGTGTTAAAAAGAATTCACCTGCCAACTTGTATCAATTCATTTATAATAGAGATATTTCAGGCATAGGGAGATAAAAAACAGGAGGTGAGGTCCAACGTATTGTTATCTGCTTATTTCCCAGTGATTGAATATAGAAACACAACACTCGACAGAAGTGAAAATGATTACATTACAGGATTATTTCCTTCGGCTGGTTTCCTGATGAAATTATTTGTATTTTTGAACATGCAAAATCATTTAATTTGCTAGAATATATATTTTTCTAATGTTTTGAGCAATTTTTTAATGTTTATTTTTGAGAGAGAGAGAGAGAGAGAGAGAGAGCTGGGGAAGAGGCAGGGAGAGGGAGACACAGAATCCAAAAACACAGCTCCAGGCTCCAAGCTGCCAGCAAAGAGCATGATGCGGGGCTCGAACCCACAAGCGGCGAGATCATGACCCGAGTTGAAGTTGGACTCTCAACCGACTGAGCCACCCAGGCGCCCCATGTTTTGAACAATTTTGAGTCTGTTGTTATTCATTGTTAAAGAGAACTACTTTGAGAACATACAGAAACTATTTTGTTGTCATTTTGGAGAATGTTTATACTATTTTTTTTCCAAAATAGATAAGACAAAAATAAGCAATAATCTCCATCGGTCTCTCTTCCTTTTTCTCACTCAGCCATTCTCTCTCTCTCTTTTTTTTTTTTTTTTTTTTTTTTGATTTTTAGTTTCTTTCTAACCATTCTTGATGAGAAGATATTTACTCAATAATAACATAGAAAGGGCATCTTGCAAACTGATTTGCTCACTTTCTGCATGCAATTTATCTATCTATCTATCTATCTATCTATCATCTATCTATCTATTTGTTTTTGAGAAAGAGAGCGTGCACGTGCATGCACCAGTGGGGGAGGGGCAGAGGAGGGAGACAGAGAGAGAGAGAGAGAGAGAGAGAGAGAGAGAGAGAGAATCTCAAGTAGGTTCCACAGTCACTGTGAAGCCTGACATGGGCTTCATATCAGGACAGTGAGATCATGACCTGAGCAGAAATCAAGAGTCAGACACTTAACAGACTGAGTCACCCAGGCATCCCTATGCATGCAATTTTTCAATAGAAAGTAATGAACTTGGTTCTTGTTAAGATGAAACTTTAGGAAGAGTCAAATTATATCCTAAAATATATCAAGGTAGCCTTGTGATTTCTTGGTGTGTTTCTGAATTCTGGGGACTTCCAAATACAAAGTCGGGTTTGGATGTAATTATTCCAATTACCTATTAAGATATTAAAATTGTGTGCAATCTGTTCTAGAGTTTTGTCTTTTTTTTTTTGTACCATACCTACTATTTGAACATTTTTTTTACTTTGATCTGAGAAACCTTGGCTACCATAATCAATCTAAATAGAAACTGTTAGTTTCCTCACTTGAATGTTATGGTTGAACCTGGAGATAGTCATACCAGCCCTGAGCTGACAGTAACTGTATTGTTAGCTTGGGCTGCATTTTGATGCCCATAGACTGGGTGGCTTAAACACTAGAAATTTATTTTTCTCAGTTCTGGAGGCTGGGAAGTCAAAGGTCAGCGTTCCCTGGTGAGAGCTCTCTTCTTGGCTTTCAGATAGCCTCCTTCTTCCTGTGTCTTTTCCATGGTAGGGAGAGAAGAAGTAAGCTCTCTGGTATATTTTCTTATAAAACAACACTAATCCCTTCATGAGGGTCCCCCTCGTGATGTCATCTAATCTTAATTAGCTCCCCCAAACCCCATCTGTAAATACTATCACACTGGGGGTTGTGGCTTCAATATATGTATTTGGAGGTAGGGGAGACACAGTCCAATCTTAACCTTATGTTAAGTGAAAGGCTAGTCTACCAAGCGTCATAGATAGTATAGGGAATCATGGAAACTCTTGCAGCCTGTTTTAAAATCTAGTTCATCATGAGTCTTTTCATGGATTTCAAATTCTTGGCTGTATACAGAACATTTCATAGGATTGTAAGGGCACAGTTGTATCTTCTTTGAGATAAGTTTTTTCTTTCAGTATCATATGCAATGTGTTGCCACAGTTCCTCTTGAAACAGCCGGCAAAACTATGCATTTGGCACAAAATATATCCCGGCTATCAGATCTCCTGTGGCTTGCCAGTCTGTCCTAATTTTGGAGACTTGTTAGTTGCAAACACAGTCTTAGAACTTGCATTTCTTATTTTTCTAACATCAGCATCAGCACAAGTCAGGCCACAATGCATGCCCTTCCTTGCATTTCTGTTCTGCACGATTTAGGGCCACGGCACAACTGACTTTCCTGGACTCTTCTATAATTTTTTTTTTTAAGAAGTAATGACAAGTTAGTGAAATTTATGTTCTCCCACATATTTAGCCAATTACAGTTTGTTGGTGATCCGGAGCTTCTGAGAAAGGAATTGTCCGATATAAAACTGGTAGTGTCATTCCTAACAGGAACACTTAGGCACGCCTAAATTATACTTTGTCATGATTACCCGACTTGCTGTTATACCAAGATGACAAAATAAATGATATAATGACTATAACTGTGTTTATAATAAGGAATTGTGGTGGTTACAACAATAGCCAGAGGTGTAAAGTTAATAACTGGATCATTTTTTTTATGAGCATTTCCTGGGTGTGGAATACCTAGCGGAGATGAATTATCAGAGCTTTCATTACTCATTTTAATTACTGTTATTGCCAAGCAATATAAAGTCTGGGCCATTTTCTCACCATGCTTTGTGGGAATCTTTCCTTGATCCCAAAGAGCTTATTACACCTTGAAATCACCTTAACTGTAAAGAAAAGTAAAATAATAAATATTAAAATTATGTTATCATTGCCAAGTTGCAAAGGTCTGAAAATTTAACATTATCATTCATTTCTCCTTTTTCTTCACTACTAGAACCAATCTCTTGCCTAATGTAGTTTGTATTTTTTTTTATAACTCCCCCTTCTTTGGAGTACCATTTCAACTGCTCTAGGCCAGAAATTTCTTGCCTTTTATTTTGTGCAATGACTTCACGAAGGTTCTCTGTGACTTTAGGTGTTTTCTCCAATTTATACCAGACATTACCACAAGAATTAATTTTTTGCATCCAGTCCAATTCCATCGTATTTCACAAATAATTAATGAGAGCACACACACACACACACACACCAGTTGCTGCATTTGAGAGGCAACGGGAGAATATTAGACAAACAGAAGAAAACACATTGTACCCAAGGTGTTCACAGACTTTAAAAGAAAAGAAACAAACAAAAAAAGTAAGATGAAGATTGTAAAAAGTTATGTCCAGGATGCCATGTAGTTGATTTTAAAGAATACTTGTCTATGAATCTTTACTTTGTATATTAGATTTAAAATGAATAATAAAACAAGAGATAAAAGTAATTCCTCTTCTTAATTCATGTGTTTACTCTTATGAAATCCATTAATGTAATATTGCAGATGGACACTGCTTGGTATAAAAAAAGGAGGTCCTAAAAACCTCACAAAAGAGGTGAAGACTGGGTTTGCCAGATAGTCACCTGATGGAAATAGTCCAGGTAGGAAAAGTAGCACCAACCAAATTCAACATCATTTGTATCCTGAGAAGTTTGGTGAGGTTAAGAACATACAGAGTATGTCATGTGAAGTTCAGCATTTGTGTTTCACTCTTATGGAGACAGGGAATACTGAATTAGTGAAGACACACAATCGGACTGGAAGCTTAGAAAAAATTATGGTGGTGGTTTGCAGGATGGGCTGGTGCTAGAAAGATCAAATAATTTGTATCAATAAAGTGGGAAAGATGATAACGATGATATATGACTAGAGGATGGCCTGAGAGGATGGTACAGATTTTAGAGATATGTGTAGGAGATAGAATCTATCAGGAGATAGATACGCTTATAGAGAATGAGAAATAACTGGAGAAGGCAGAGGTAAGGCACCCCTAATAATTAAAGGATGAGCAGAAGATATATTAAAAGGAGACAGTAAAAACTAAGGATTTCTCAGAGTGGTGGGGTTGGAGCTAGAAACTAAGGAATGCAAGTGTTTAAGAAAAATCAGACAGATAAAAGAGGAACTGAAAACTGGAACATGGGTCATAATTAGCATTTTTGCCAAGAGCAGTTGGGGTGGATGATGGGCTTGGAGTACAGTTCTGAAATGGAGATGACATGGAAAAGAAGCACAATTGGGTCACAGATAGGTAATGTGCAGGGGCAAAAGAGAATTCCTAAAACACAAATTTAAAGCTAGAAGCAGGGACACATATTTTTAAGATTCAGCATCCTGATGCCTATTATATGGTACGTGTTTAATAAATGCTTACCAGTTGTCTGATGACCATAGAAAAGCAAGTAAGAACATTAATGCAAATGAAGATTATTGTAATAAAATCTACTTTGTGGTAATGGAGGTGGAAAACACATTTATAATAAATCCTGGAGTCTGGAAGGATTGATATTTCAGATGATTATTATAGGAAAGAGTAATCACAGCACCTACAATAATTAAACAAGGATGAGGAAGCTTTGAATGAAAGGCACGTCTTTAACAGGATTTATGACACTCTATATGTTTCAAAGTTAAAACTTCTAGAAAAAATAATGTTTTTTCTCCCTAACTGTATTTAAAATTTTTTAAATGTTTATTTATATTTGAGAGAGAGAGAGAGCAAGGGAAGGGCAGAGAGGGAGACAGGATCCAAAGCAGGCTCCACACTGACAGCAGAAAGCCGGATATGGGGTTTGAACTCATGAACCATGAGATCATGACCCGAGCTGAAGCTGGACACTCAACTGACTGAGCCACTCAGGTGCCCCCTCCCTAACTCTTAATGTTACACAACTCCTTGTCATAAAAATGGGGTCCATTCCTCCACAACTAGAGAATAGCATAGTGTTACCACAAACACAGAATACCTTGAGTTTGAAGGTGTTCAGTTTGTAGCAAGTATAAGAGTTAATCAAGGTGCTCTACTTATGAAGTGTTAATGGTTCAACTAAATGCTGAAGGTCAAAAAGGAAATTAAAAAAAAAGATTTGGGATTGAAAAGAGTCATCAGTGTGTGTTACTTAGAACATGTAGTGAATACAAGCTCTATAAAAAGAAATACTCAGCAATGAATTATTTTATTTATCCCTGTCCTGTTTGGGGATATTAAGGAAAAAGTATAAACATTGGATTAGAAAGACCAACTAAACTTCTGACGGTGAAGAGCTGCGTGATATTGTAAGTAACTTAATCTCTGACACCAGTCTGTTCATTTATAAAATGGGAAGAACAAATTACAAAACATTTCTCACAGGACTCTTGAAAATAACATGGGCTAAGACGTGTGGGAGTGCTTTATAATCAAATACAATTGTTAATATTTGTGGTTATTTTAGCCATTATTGTTGAAATTTATGTCCTTGTCTCTATATTAAGATAATAAAAATGGAATATTATAATTGGAAGGATCTTCAGTATTATCAAATCTAATGATTCTTTGTCTTTCATGCCTTAATTAATTCATTTTCTCACTTATTCTTTCATTTATTAAACCTTCATTTGCTTTGTGCATCCTTTGAATCACACATTGGGCCAGGTCTTAGGGATAAATAAACAAAATAAAAGTCCTTTCTGGGAAGCAAATGAAATTCAGTAAGGAAAGTAGACAAAGCAAAAATTATAGTATGATATGCAGGGATTATGATAGGGTAAGGATCAGGTTATGACCTCAGAGAAGGGGTATGTGGATCAAATTATGGGAACCTTAGAGGGCCTCCTAGAGAAGGGGAAGTCTGTGTTTAGTCTCAAATGATGAGTCAGATGTTGCTAGAAGTTATTCTGGTGGGAGTATGTCTTAGGCATTTGAAGCAACTTATAGGAAATGTGGAATTAATCTTTGGTATTCCGGAAAGCACTGTGGAGAGAGGCTAATGAAGAGAGAGTGTTTTCAAATGTGTTTTAATAGCATGGACTTGGGTGATGTCAATGGCCTTCAAGGCTGATGATTGGCTTGATATACCTTTTCAATAACAGCAAATTATACTGAAACTTTACAACAAATTTGGAATCTCCAAATAATGAGCTCAGCTCATTTTATGCAAATTACTGTGGTGATGAGAAACAGAGTCAGACTGAAGTAAGCCGTACCCATTTCTCACAGTATGGGAGAGTCCCAGGTGTGTGGGTGACATTCATGTGTGAAAAAGTTCCTACCACAATTTACTGATCCTGAAACCGTGGGCTGCTACTTTTATGGAAACTCATATAGAGGCTGTGGCTATGTACCTAGTTATGGCTGTGAATGGAGCTACAGAGGACCGAATTGTGGATACAGTTCAAGATATGGCTGTGGATTTGGATCCAGTTATGGCTGTGGATATGGTTCTGGCCATTTTGCTACAGATGTTATTTTTCTTGCTGTTAGAACAAGCATATCCTTTGCCTCTGAAGTGATTCTTCTAAGTAAAATCTATGTCAAGTCTTTGTCTGACAAGGCTACGTCCATCTTAGAACTAGGTTATTACTTACTTGAAACCACTTAGGCATAAATAAGTGTTATCATGAATAGAAGCTGAGTGACCAGTTGTTCCACATTGAGCTGAAGATTGGAGATCTGAGTTGGATTATTTTTCAAAAGAAACTCTGTATTTCCTGATTCTTTATTATGAACTCTCTCTGGGTGAAGAAAATCACACTTCCCATTCCCATCAATATGATTCTTTGGATCCTATCAGTTTGGGTATCCCCTCCCCCCTTTTGTTTGTTTGTTTGAATCATTATTATCTTGGGCAATATACATTACAGATGAATCTTACGTTTTCCATTGGTTCAACCCAAACATTGATCCGTATACATTTATTTTCAGTAATTTGTGGTTGATTATTCTTTTTATCCCATATCAACATACTTCTACACAAACAGGGAAATTAATTTGGCAGTGAAATCTAAAATAGAAGCCCAAACATTGATCCGTATACATTTATTTTCAGTAATTTGTGGTTATTCTTTTTATCCCATATCAACATACTTCTACACAAACAGGGAAATTAATTTGGCAGTGAAATCTAAAATAGATATTAAGAAGGACAGCTGAGAAGTTTGGTGAATACTCTGAAAGAGAACATGTGGTCTTAACTTTGAACAACAAATTTCTCCTATATTTAGGGATATTGTGGGATATATAGCAGTATTGTAAGAGGGCATGGGGATGGTGTTCAGGATCCAAGGTAATTTTGAACAAGAATAGCAAACCTGGAGGACTTATGCTTTCAGGAATATTGAAACTTATTATGGGTCTATAGCAGTTAATTACTGTATTATTATCTGAGTGCCAAATTGGCTCAGATATAGAGAAATATGCAAATGAAAGAAAAGAGAGTTCAGAAGCAGGGCATCTCATGTATGGTTTTCCATTGTGACAAAAATGACTCTGTGTGAGGTTTAAAGATTATTTTTTCTAATAAATGGTACTGATCATTGAATATCCATATTTTTGAGAAAGAAACTAACCCTTATCTTAAGCCATACACAAAAGTCTGTTAAAAAGAAGCATAGATCTAAATGTGAAAGGTGAAACGAGAGATTTCTGACACAAACATTGGAGAATATCTTCAAGATCTTGGAGTAGGCAAAAATTTCTTTAAAAAAGTGTAAAACATCAAGGAAAAATGGATATGTTGGGCTATCAAAATAAGTTGAGAACTTTTGTTTAATCAAAAACATCCACTAAGAGAGTAAAAGGAAAGCTATAGGCTGGAAGAAGACATTTACAATATCTATTTACATTTGATGAAGGACTTGTATCCAAAATACATAGAGAATTATACATTTATAAGGAAAAAAGACATTCTAGTAGAAAAGTGAATACAAGACTTGGATACTTCACCAAAGAGGATATAAATAGCCAATAAACATTTTATTTATTTATTTTTTATTTAATTATTATTTTATTTTACTTGCATTTGGGTTTTTTTTAAACAATTTATTATTATTTTTTTGTAATTTACGTCCAAGTTAGTTAGCATATAGTGCAACAATGATTTCAGGAGTAGATTCCTTAATGCCCCTTACCCATTTAGCCCATCCCCCCTCCTACAACCCCTCCAGCAAACCTCTGTTCTCTATATTTAAGAGTCTCCTATGTTTTGTCCCCCTCCCTGTTTTTATATTACTTTTGCTGCCCTTCCCTTATGGTCATCTGTTTTGAATCTTAAAGTCCTCATATGAGTGAAGTCATATGATATTTGTCTTTCTCTGACTGACTAATTTTGCTTAGCATAATACCCTCAAGTTCTATCTGTGCAGTTGCAAATGGCAAGATTTCATTCTTTTTGATTGCCGAGTAATACTCCATTGCATATATATATACCCCATCTTCTTTATCCATTCATCCATCGATGGATATTTGGGTTCTTCCCATATTTTGGCTATTGTTGATAGTACTTCTATAAACATTGGGGTGTGTGTGCCCCTTCAAGGCAGCATACTTATATCCCTTGGATAAATACCTAGTAGTGCAATTGCTGGATTATAGGGTGGTTATATTTTTAATTTTTGTGGAACCTCCATACTGTTTTCCAGAGTGGCTGTGCCAGTTTGCATTCCCACTAGCAGTGCCAAAGAGATCCTCTTTCTCCACATCTTCACCAACATCTGTTGTTGCCTGAATTGTTAATGTTAGCCATTCTGACAGGTGTGAGGTGGTATCTCATGGTGGTTTTGATTTGTATTTCCCTGCTGATGAGTGACGTGGAGCATTTTTTCATGTGTCAGTTGACCATCTGGATGTCTTCTTTGGAGAAGTGTCTATTCATGTCTTTTGCCCATTTCTTCACTGGATTATTTGTTTTTTGGGTGTTGAATTTGATAAGTTCTTTATAGATTTTGGATACTAACCCTTTATCTGATGTGTCATTTGCAAATATCTTCTCCCATTCTGTTGGATGCCGTTTAGTTTTGCTGATTGTTTCCTTCGCTGTGCAGAAGCTTTTTATTTTGATGAGGTTTCAATAGTTCATTTTTGCTGTTGTTTCCCTTGCTTCCAGAGATGTGTTGAGTAACAAGTTGCTGTGGCCAAGATCAAAGAGGTTTTTGCCTGCTTTCTCCTCGAGGATTTTGATGGCTTCCTGTCTTACATTTAGGTCTTTCATCCATTTTGAGTTTATTTTTGTGTATGGTGTAAGAAAGTGGTCCAGGTTCATTTTTCTGCATGTCACTGTCCAGTTTTCCCAGCACCATTTGCTGAAGAGACTGTCTTTCTTACTTTGTCAAAGATGAGTTGGCCAAAAATGAAGAAATCAGGAGACTATAGATGCTGGAGAGGATGTGGAGAAACAGGAACCCTCTTGCACTGTTGGTGGGAATGCAAATTGGTGCAGCCGCTCTGGAAAGCAGTGTGGAGGTTCCTCAGAAAATTAAAAATAGACCTACCCTATGACCCAGCAATAGCACTGCTAGGAATTTATCCAAGGGATACAGGAGTACTGATGCATAGGGGCACCTGTACCCCAATGTTTATAGCGGCACTCTCAACAATAGCCAAATTATGGAAAGAGCCTAAATGTCCATCAACTGATGAATGGATAAAGAAATTGTGGTTTATATACACAATGGAATACTACGTGGCAATGAGAAAAAATGAAATATGGCCTTTTGTAGCAACATGGATGGAACTGGAGAGTGTGATGCTAAGTGAAATAAGCCATACAGAGAAAGACAGATACCATATGGTTTCACTCTTATGTGGATCCTGAGAAACATAACAGAAACCCATGGGGGAGGGGAAGGAAAAAAAAAAAAAAAAAAAAAGAGGTTAGAGTGGGAGAGAGCCAAAGCATAAGAGACTGTTAAAAACTGAGAACAAACTGAGGGTTGATGGGGGGTGGGAGGGAGGGCAGGGTGGGTGATGGGTATTGAGGAGGGCACCTTTTGGGATGAGCACTGGGTGTTGTATGGAAACCAATTTGACAGTAAATTTCATATATTAAAAAAAAAAAAAAGAAAAAGAAAAAAAAAATTAAAAAAAAAAAATTAAAAAAAAAAAAGAAAAAGAGAGAGGCAAAACCATAAAACAGCCTCTTGACTATAGAGAACAAATTGAGGGTTACTGGAGGGGAGTTTGGCAGGGGGATGTATTAAATGGGTGATGGGTATTAAGGTGAACACTTGTTGTGATGTGCACTAGGTGTTTTATGTGAGTGATGAATCACTAAATTGTACACCTGGAACTAATATTGCACTGTATGTTAACTAATTTGAATTTAGATAAATATTTGAAATTAAAAAAATCATAAGAGCAAAAAAAAAAAAAAAAAAAAAAAAAAAAGATGAGTTGGCCATACATTGGTGGGTCCTTTTCTGATTTCTCTATTCTGTTCCATTGATTTGAGTGTCTGTTTTTGTGCCATAGCCAATAAACATTTTAAAAGGTATTTGTCTTCACTAGTCATTAGAGATATGCAAATTGAAACTACAATGTAATATTATTACGTGTCAACCAAAATGGCAAAGCTATAAAAGACAGTATCAAGTGTTACTAAAGATATGGATAAATGGCACTACCACTTAACTTCCAGAAAGATCTATACTGGTACAACAATTTTGGAAAATTGCTTGGAATTAATTTTTAAAATGAGCCTATTCATAGCTTATGATCAGGTATTTCTACTCTTGACTATTCCCCAAAGAAATACACACCTACGTTTATCAAAGGACATACACAGGAATGTTCCTGGTGGCCTTATTCTTAATAGCCAACACAGGAAACAACTCAAATGTTCATCAACAAAATGCACAAATGAAACGTCTTTTCATAAAGTGATATCCTGTGAAGAAATTAGAAAGAACTCATGCCTTTGATAGATACAAAGTGAAAAAAAACTACACAAATGCAATGATGAACAAAGGAAGTCAGTCACAAACCGATGGATGGGTGTAATTCCACCTGTGTAATATTTAAAAACAGACAAAATTAATTTATGATATGAAGAGTTGGGATACTGGTTGTACTTTTGGTTCTCCTTTTTGGGAAGAGAATTGGGGCAGTAACTAGGAGGATGTATGAGAGGGTCTCTGAAAATTTGATTTTGTTACATTTTTGGATCTAGACAATGATCACTCAATTGTGCTCACTTTGCGAGATGTTGTTGAGCAGCACACTTTGATTCTGTACTTTTCTGCATGTATGTTTTACTGCAATGGAAAGTTTGTAAATATTCTGCCATCTGTCTCATAAAGGATTTATCTCTGGCCAACTATCTACTCATTAACGACCATTCATTATGCCATGTCTGTTCTCTATTTGCAAACTTTCTCCCTTTCTCTCTTTCTTTTAATATGCACAGTAATTTAGTTCTCTTTGTAGCCATCATCCAGGATGCTTCTGGGTTCTTACTTTTCTCTACTAAAAATAAAAACTGTCTACAAGGTTGCATTTCTAAATCAAGGAACATTTATTTCCTGGAGATGAATTCTGTCTACTTCTCCATCTCCTGGAGATGTGGAATTAATTACACCACATTTTTATTTGTACTTCCCTTTGGGAAGTGGCATTCAGGAGAGGCACAGGGAAGATTTTCATTTTTACTTAGTAAGATTCATGATAGAATGCTTTAAGTTAAATAGGTATAGACATGGATTAGAGCAAGACACCATGTGGGGTGCCTGGGTGGCTCAGTAGGTTGAACTGCAGACTGTTGATTTCAGCTCAGTTCGTGATCCCAGGATCCTGGGATCCAGTTCCGTGTTGGGCTCCACGCTGAGTGTGGAGCCAGCTAGGGATTCTCTCTCTCCTTCTCTCTTTCTCCCTCTCTCTGTCCCTCTCCCTTTCTTACTCTCTCTTGCTCTCTCAAATAACAAAGAAACAAAACAAAATAAGATGCTATGGAGAGCAATGAGGAGGGTATAAGGGAAATGATATGTTATAATCATGTGATATTTATGATACTCTGATTCATAAGAAAACATTGATTACCACTAAGATCTCCTGTTACAAGAAAGAATGATTTCAGTTCATTAAAATTGGACACTTCAGAGCCTAAACCTAATGACATATAATGATTAAAAATCCATAATCTGGCATAAACATTCTTGATTTTGACGTTCTAATCTTCTCTCTGTCATTTACTTGATTTGTGATCTTGGAAAATTTATTTTCTTGTCTAAATTGTATTTGAAGAGATAAATTATAGGGAATAATAGTGCCTTTTATAAGAGTGTTGTGAAAATTAAGTGTAGCTTTATAGAGTAGGGTTTATTATATTCTAAGAGTTAATTATCAAAATGTCATCAAAATCATTTGTTGGTAATAGATTTTCAAGGAAGAATTGCAACTAATCACAATCAAACATATAGAAATATTTCCAAATAAGATGTCATCTCAGAATAAAAATTGTTTATACCTTAGTTACTGAACTCCAAAATGTTATATGACACCAGACTACTTTCATTATATTTTAAATAGTAAATAATTATTTAAAGCATTTCAGGAAAAAAAAGGCCACTAAAAGTAAGATATTATATTTCCATGGTTTGGCTCTTTTGATTTTCTGTTTCTTCATAAAATAATATAGTAATTATTTCAAGACATCAGTTACATTTGACAATTAGTTCTATTATAATGATCTTAATGAGAATATTGAATACTTAAGCAGAGTAGTAAGATTGAATACACTTCACTTAACTAGCAAGGGAATGAATAGTAAAGAAGTGAACAAAATTTGTATGGGCTACTGTTTTAAGAAGCTTCATGGTCAAGAGAAACAGGGAGACTAATAGTCATTGATGATATAAGGTGAAGAGGAACTTCCAAAACATTATATCTGGAAACATAAGACTAAAATATATATTCTTCAATGTTGCAACTCCCTGGGGCTTTGCTCATGTACTAATAATCTATTGCTATGTAACTATAGCCTTAGAAGCCTAAAACAATATATATTCACTATCTGCAAGTTGGTCAGAAGGTTGGGAACAACTTAACTGGGACTCTGGTCAGGGTCTCACGAGGCTAAAATCAAGTTGTTGGTCAACCAACTGGAGGCTGAACTAGAAAGATCTACGTGAAAGTTTCTTCAGGTTTTGGGCAGGATTTATCTCCTTAATGCTATAGAATTCATTCCTGTCATTTGGTTCTTCAAATCCAGGAATGGAGAGATAGGGTGGAGAGAAAGAGAGAGAGAGAGAGAGATGTGAATGCTGCTTTGGATTAGTCAGGTATACCTAGGATGATCTCCTTTTTGATTAACTTAAAGTCAACATTTAGAGACCTTGATTACATCAGCAAACCCTTCACTTTTGCTATATGAGGTGACCCAATCCTGGAATGATATCCCATCATTTTTATGATGTTCTAACTGGTTAGAAGAATATTTCAGCTCCTGCCTCTACGCAGAGTGAGGGGATTATAAAAGAGCGAAAACCAGTTGATGAGAGTCACAAGGGCCATCTTAGAGTTCTGTTGGCCATGGCCTGCCATCTTATATATGATCTATGTTTAACAACAGCTTGTTGCTTATTAAGACAACAAACTAAATTAATTAAAAATACTGTCATTATAAAACTACTTGAGAGAGAAGGAATGTGAGGAAAAAAATGCAGAAAAATACTTGGCCTCAGGAAGAAATGAAGGAAGATGCCTACCTTGTGATGGATAAACATTATCAAAATTTACCAGTCATGATTGAACAATAAAGAATTTTTACAAATAGCTGGGAACTTGAAGCTTTGTCTTGCTTGAGTATTTTTGATCTTTGGTACTATACTAAAAACAAACAACAAAAAAGGAAAAAAAAGGACAGAAAAAAAAGAGAAAATTCCTGCAGTGATTCCACTTTTTCTCTCTCTATTCTCCTTTAGTGTGATTTAATGTTTATAAGAGAGCAAAAGTGGCAGATATACAATAGGTGTGTGAGCCATTCACAGTGACCTACTTGCAAAACAAACTAATTATATCATTAAAATAAAAATAACAGATGACCACGATATGGGAAATACCAGGAAATAATTCAGTGTTAAATTATCAGATATGTTGAATATTGGCATTTGAAAATGGAAGCATGGACAATTGCTTTAGATTCTAGAATAAAAAGAAGCCTGTTTCATAGTACTTAAAATGGTAGGAATGGGAGGGAGCAGGACACAGTGTCCTTGGTGGGATGTATTTGAAGACTGTGGGGTACTGCATTTCATTTGCTTTGTCCAACTCAAGAGGCTATAACCATAATGAATAAGTGGAAGATTCAAGGGGTTAGACTTATTGAGATAAGAAATCCTTCTAAAAATTAGTTCTGCCTGAAAAGCAGATTGGCAGTGTGCTTGGTTCCCGTCTCTGAAGGTATTAAAGCAGCCCAAGGCCCCAGTTTGTAGACATGTTGCGGACAGAATTCCAGAATTGAGGAGAGAAGCAGGACTAAGTGTTCTCTCAAGTGCCTTCTTACTGTAGCACTCTGGGATTCTGTACGTGCAGCACGGCATTGAAATATGAAGGCTTGGGGAGAATGATGGTGCTGAATCTAGAAACAGAAAAAAAATGTGATGCAGGGAGAGGTCAAATCGTAGTAGTTAGTTAGGAACCCCATCCCATTATGGAGAGATATCTTCTAGCATTGAATAACTTTGAGATCCAAAGTAGGAAGCAGATTGTGTGTGTGTGTGTGTGCACTTTGTGGAAATCTAAAAATTCACCTCTGTGGGCCAAACACTATTTTAGATTCTGAGCTATAAATATTTATTTATCAATGTTTACGAAATATGTGTTGAACTGTACCAGGGGCTGTGGATTTAATGGTATAAGATAAAGTTTTAGACTCTAAAGAGTTCTCACTCTGGTATACAGGGGAGATAAAAAGATCACAGATTCCATTTTATATCAAAAATAAAACTTCTTAAATAGCACTTACTAGAGGCCAGGTGCTACTCTAAGGGGTTTACAGATACTAACTTAAATTCTCCTCAACAACTTTAAGAAGTAGATATTGCCATTATAGTCTTTTTATAGATGAGGAAACTGAGGCACAGAGAGGTAAAGAGAATTGCCCAAGATGCTAGAGCTAGGAAGTGGAGAATTTGAAGCTAGGCTCCATGTTTTTAGAATGCCACACCAAGAGGCCTCTTTTGAAGAGGTGTGTGGCCAGCCTGCCTCAGCTTGTGAGGGGTTAACTATGTGTGACTCTTCCCAAACCCACACTGGGGACATCATGTTGCTAGTTTAAAGCTGGCTAAGATGGAAATAGTTATTAATTTTTTTTTCTGGTGAAACAGTTTACCAGCCCCCACTGGCAGCTGACAGTACAGATGACATGATTACTCTAAAAGTTACACATGGGGTGTTTTGGGAGAAAAAACTTAAAAGAGAGGCATCGAAATCAGACATGATGGGGAATGAGAAGTTCAGGACACCTGAATTCATTCTTTTTTTTTTTTTTTTCTTTTTCCTTCCAAGTTTTTATTTAAATTCCAGTTGGTTAACATACAGTGCAATATTAGTTTCAGGTATAGGATTTAGTGATTCATTCTTGAAGGATGAATGGGAGGCAGACTATCAGATGACTGGGGAAATGACCGTATAGGCCAAAGAAGGGAAAAGGAATCAATAAGGTATCATCTTATTGACAGGGGTTTGGCCTTTTCTGGAACAGCCAGATTTAGGAGCGACAGTCCCAGGTTTCTCTTACAAATATTCTCACAGACTGAGTGTCTTGGAACGCCTGGCTAGAAGATGTCATATCAGCTGATCTGCAATAGTCAGCAGGACCTACCTTGTCAACACGAAAGTGGGAACAGAGAAAGATCACGTTAGGCAAGAGTGTTGCATCGAAATCCACAAAAATGACTCTGAGAGGAACCCAGCGTAGACAATATTTCCATCAGGAATCCTAAGTACCTTGGGTACTATTTGTTGTTGACTGCTGAGGGACTCTGGAGAGGTTGGGACTATTTCTGAGTAAATGAATGAATATTCCTGGGAACTAGCTATCTCTTTGTTATGACAAGTCTTCAGTAAGAGACTGGGAAATCATCTTGTATGATGTGGATCAGGAGAATCATCTCTGGATCTGGAAGTTATTGGGTAACTACTTGTGAGCGGGGAGACTTTGGGAAAAGGGCATTCTCCTTCAGTTTCATTTTTCTCCTCGATGTGAAGCTGGGATTCAAACAATTGCTGTCTCCTTCACAATATGTTTTTACTGGGACCAAATAACTTTGTTTTTTTATTTATAAAGTCACTGTGCAATGTAAGCATATAGAGATATTTCTGTTGGAGAATATTTCTTTGTTTGAGAGAATGGCTCATTAGTTTCTTTCTTTCTTTCTTTTTTTTTTCCCCAATAGTTTCTTGATTTAGCACTGATGGCTTTTGGTAAATTGCCACGAGGTAAAAAGTATACTTAGTATCAGTACAGTCTTTCCCTTCATGTGTACTATACATAATAATGTTCCTAAGTCATTATTTAGCAGGCCACAACTATTCGTATCAAGGTTAATGAACTCTGAATTATGTCACGATGCCAAGCCTAGTAACATACTGCGTAGCATTTGTTTTTGGCAATAAATTATTGTACAATGTGCTCCAGGCAATGTGTGGTAAAGCTTCCATAGCTGGTTTATTGTCTGAATGTTTGGTCTTGCTTGTTTCATTCATTCGGAAAATATTAAGATCCTTTTGTAATAAGATGCCCAGACTTTAATATATCAATTTGAAAATATATAAGGATACAGTACAGCAAGATCAGTAGAGTTGTCACCAGCAAATATTGATTAGTTGTATTTTGGGGGGACTTAAGTGTTTTGAGGATAAAATTGTTGAGTAAGGAATTAAAATTCAATAAGAAGATGGAGGCTTATGTTGTTAAATGCTCCAGAGGAGGTTAAATAATACCAAGATCTGTTTGGTACCCAGGCAGTAAGCCACCCTTGGTGACTTACTGAGAGTACTAGCTTTAAAGTGCTAATGGGGGATGGAATGCAAACTGAAATTAATTGAAAAAATTAATAGGTAAGAGGAAGTCCACCTTCTGGGCACAGCCCACATTTGAAGAAGTTTCATTGGGAAGGAAAGCAGGGAGGTAGAGTGAATGCTGGACCAGCCGCAGGGTTAAGGACTAATGCCTAAAATATTGATGGAAACTTGAAGGTCTGTGAACCCATGTTTTTCCTACATACGTCCTCCCAATTCTTAACATTGTACCTGGAGCCAGCTACATAATTTGAAGGCTCAGTGCAAACTGAAAATGTGATACCCCTTGTTTAAAAAGCTGAAAAGTAAATCTTTTTCCTGTATCCTGTGGTCTCTTTTGACATGTTGCGGTTGCTTTTTGTTCACTCTTTAATGTCATGTGCTCTTGGGCACAGGGATACCTACTGAGGGAGGCTAGCCTCTCACAGAGCCTAGACCCCAACCTCTCCCATGCCTGTGCCCAGGCTCCCATGGAGGGAGGGGCAGAAGGTGGCAGCAGCCACTGGGTGGGAATGGGACAGTAGAAAACTGAGGAGGCATTTGGGGAGGGAGTAGGTGGTGGGAGGTGGGACTTCATATGAGAAGACACCACAAGTCCCTAGTCCCATTGTTCCAGCAGAGTTCACTTACAAACCACAAATTCAAAGACAGAAGTAGTAAGGACCTGTGTAGGTTGGCCTGACTGTGCTTCATATATAGTGTGTACTCAGTCCATGTGGGATAAATTGAATTGATTTGTTTAGTGACTATCTCGTGAAGAAACCAATTAAACTTGTGTCGGTAAACATCATCATTCTAGACTTGTCTGGGGAGAAGGCAGACCAGACTTTGCCATGGGATGGGATCATAAAATTTTAAAGGATCACATGTGTATTGGAGATTTTGGGGGTAGGGTAGGAATGGCCACAGATACTCATGCTGGAAGTCCAAGCTTCAAGATGGCTTTTACTTTCTGGCTTAATTCTGTATGGCCACAATTAAAGTTAATATACTTTTACATAGGCTTAAATCCAGAATTAAAGCACTTATAAACAGCCATATTCATTCTCTCCTACATCCAAGTCTTCTGTTCGGGAAGACGAATAGTAAACAATTCTGATGTCAAGGGGCAAAACCTTGAGGAATAGGTAATAATGGTACTTTGTTCATTGAGGGATGCTTGGAAGTCACAGAAGTATAGTTAAAGTTGACTTGCATTTGGTGTATACAAATCTGTGAGGGTCAAAACACAATGTATGAAATGACCTACTAATATAAAATAGAAAGTTTATGGAGGTTGACAATTTATGAAATACAAATATTGGCATTTTGATTTTTAATGAGATCTAATTTATTGGATTCTGACTTTCAAGGTCAAACGTAAGCAGTATAGAATTTGAAGTCAAATAAGTAAGTTATATCTCTATCATTATACAAGTATGTGATTCTGGCCAAGTCACTTTAAATTTTTTTTTTTTTTTAAACGTTTATTTATTTTTGAGACAGAGAGAGACAGAGCATGAACGGGGGAGGGGCAGAGAGAGAGGGAGACACAGAATCTGAAGCGGGCTCCAGGCTCTGAGCTGTCAGCACAGAGCCCGACGCGGGGCTCGAACTCACGGACCGTGAGATCATGACCTGAGCCGAAGTCAGACGCTTAACCGACTGAGCCACCCAGGCGCCCCCTGGCCAAGTCACTTTAAAAAATTTTTTTTAATGTTTATTTATTATTGAGAGACAGAGAGAGACAGAGCATGAGCATGGGAGAGGCAGAGAGAGGAGGAGACACAGAATCCAAAGCAGGCTCCAGGCTCCGAGCTGTCAGCACAGAGCCCAATGCGGGGCTCGAACCCACAAACCACGAGATCATGACCTGAGCTGAAGTCGGACACTTAACCGACTGAGCCACCCAGGCACCCCCCCAAGTCACTTTTTTAAATGTGAACACAGTAATATTGTTTTGTATAAAATGAGAATAATGATAATAAGAATAGTCTTGCCTAACATGGATTAACACATACACGTACATAACATACAAGCCCATATGTACACATGCACATACAATGTAAAAGTCACTGAATTGAATTAGAGGACGAAACACATATTTTGGTCTATGTAAGGTCATGAGTCACATGAAAGATAGGTTTTTTAGTAGAACCGGAGTGATGAAAAAGAAGTCAATTTTATTCCAAGCTCATTATTAACCAGAGATAAACCCCGGTTAAGAGCAAACCTAAGACTTCCTGACAGAATTGGAATGCCTAGTGAAATGAGCTCATTTGAAGCAATTTATTATGTGACTGAGTAGGCAGACTTCATGTTTCTCATCCACCTCTGACTGTATGTAAAGTTCTGAGACCATGAGTACCATTCAGGCTTGCAGAACCATCCTGCACCTGCTCTCCCCCTCTCATATACTTACACCTCATTGACATTTTCACCCCCTAAACGCCAGGGACTGCTACTGCTCTGGAGACTCCTGTAGAGGCTGCGGATGCAGCTGTGACTCTGGCCGTGTCTGTGGGCACGGGTATGGGATATGGATCTGGCTATGGCCGTGGCCCAACGGGTCAAGCCCTGGTTCTGGCTGAAGTTGCCACGGCTCCCATTCATTTTGCTGCAGGAGATGCTTATTCCTTGCTGTTAGAAAATCACTACCGGAGCATCCTTTGCTGCTAAAGTGGCAGTAGGAAATCTGTTCCAAGGAGTAGTCATTGACGACTTTTATTCCTGTGAATGTTTTTGCCCTAGATGGGCTTTAAGGTCGATGGAAGAAAGAAGATAAAATTCCAATTGTTTTCTGAAATTTAACTCTTCCATCTCATGGTTTCTTTCCACACCGTAGCCTTGGCCACAAGTACTAATGCTCCACATTTGGGCAAATCAGTTCCCCAGTGAAATGCTTCTTTGAATCTAGTAAGCCTGTCACCAGTTTTACTTTAAGTCATCAGTGAGTACAGATTTTGAAAGTTCCCTGTCTTTTTTTTTTCCTTTCCTGTGATTTAATGGGGTTTTCCAAACAGTTCTCAAAATTTTTTCTTCAATAATTTACTGTTAGTGATTAATCACATCTACAGTAACAAAAGCCTCACCCACTTGTGTCTACATATGCACAGAAATCAGAGTTGTGTTTATGGAGAATGAAACTGGTAGTGTCTTGTTGAATTGTCTGGAAGAGGGAACAGTACGAGTTGAGCGAATGCAGGGTAGATGCCACGTAGGTCTGAGTGGAGTATCGACACCAGTAAAGGGGAAGAAGTGATAGACTTCTGAACCCATCTGGAGGTCAAATCTCTGAATTCTGGGTATAATGAGGGGGAAGATAGAAGGAAGAGAAGCTTAGTGGAAATGTATGCTTAGAATATCTAGATTCGTGTGCCACTTGTGTGGCACGAGTCGGTTGAGCATCTGACTCTTGATCTCAGCTCAGGTCATGATCTCAAGGTTCATGAGACTGACCCCAGTGTTGGGCTCTGTGCTGACAGTGCAGAGCCTCCCTGAGATCCTCTCTCTCCCCCTCTCTCTCTGCCCCTACTCACCTTGCATGTGCTCTCTCTCTCTCTCTCTCTCAAAAATAAATAAACATTAAAAAATTAAAAAAATATATAGTCTTCTGGATACTCAGCAGTGTAGAAAGGAGTTGTTATCTAGTTTAGAGACTAAGGAAAGAGATGAAAAGCTTGTATTAATGGTAGATATTGTGGATAATCTATCTATCATCTATCTATCTATCTATCTATCTATCTATCTATCTATCTATCTATGTATCTATCTATGTATCTATCTATCTATCATCATCTGTCATCTGTCTTTCTATCATCTATTTATCTATCATCTATCTATCATCTATCTATCTATCTATCTATCTATCTATCTATCTATCATCTATGTATCTATACCATCATCATCATCTATCTGTCTTTCTATCATCTATCTATTTATCATCTAAATGGACCCACTTCTCAGTGAATTCATAATGTCATGTAGGAGAAATATGGTAAGATTGACAATAGAATGAAGTGATTATTTTTATGGTTATATGCTATAGGAGATATACAATACAATGTGGTTATTTAGTAGTGTGAGAGTCAGGATTGTTCCAAGCAGAGGGGACGCTTGAGTTGAGGCCTGAGGCACGAATAGGACTTGGCCAGGCAGAAAGGAGAGCAGGACGAGCAATCTTCATATGCATTTATGATCACTGCTGGGGGAAGTGTAATCACGAAGCAGATCTGGAGAGGAATTCCCAGGCTTTCCCTCCTCTCCTAAGAGCATCTAGACAGCAGACATACATGAACAGGAGAGGGCAGGGCCAGGAAGAGCATAGGCTGATGAGCCTACCAGCAGAAGACTAAGAAGACGTGGCTGATACTCATCTGCTGTGTGACTTCAGACTAGTGACATAATCACTCTGATCCTCAGCTTTTTTCTGCAAACTCTTGCATGTCAGGTAGATGCTCTATTCATTCCATAAGCATATGATAATGCATTGAGATAACGTGTAAAGACACTTCACAAAATACAATGTAGATGGACTGGTTAGCAGAGATTTTCCATTGTTTAATGAGAGTTTAGAGAAGAAGATTTTTTGTGATTAGAAACTAGAAAAAATTGTATTATGAGGGGGAATTTATATTCATCACAGATTATGGGAATCTCTAGAATGTGTTTCACATGGATATTGAGGATTCACTGTTTAATAAATCTTTAATCTTGACTGAAATCTCTTATTATAAGATGATACTTAATCAAGCTATCTAAACAGACATAGTCCCAAAAATTAAGTACATTTCTGGGGCGCCTGGGTGGCTCAGGCGGTTAAGCGGTCGACTTCTGTTCAGGTGATGATCTCACAGTTCCTGGGTTGGAGCCCTGTGTCAGGCTCTGTGCTGACAGCTTGGAGCCTGGAGCCTGCTTCAGATTCTGTGTCTCCCTCTCACTCTGCCCTTCTCCTGCTCACACTCTGTCTCTCTCAAAGATAAATAAACATTAAAAAAAAATTAAGTACATTTCTACTATGGACTCATCTTTTGACTCTTCTGGAATTTCAAAAAAACCCACATCACCTTTTTATATGGTATGTACTTAAACATGTTCCCAAAGGATATGTTTTGTAAATACAATATTGAATCGTTCTCTAATTGCTGAACTTGAAAATATGCATGATATCATATCCAATGATATTATGTTGACAATGTAGTTTTAGTAACAAATTACCATACAAAATAGTTAATTCAGGGTGTAAAAATGCCCCTAGGAGAGTAATTTATGTCCCTAGGGGTTTTGCTGCTTCATCATGAAGATGTTTTTAATTACAGCATATATGTGTGTATATATATA